>NW_026442076.1:0-51316 GCF_026898425.1 Galleria mellonella | reverse complement strand
GCAATTGTGAGTAGCTTTGACGTGGTCTAGTGTTTTGAGTAGTCATGCTCACTAAAATGTCCAGACTTGTGGCGGCGTGGTGGGCCGGGTCATTGGGCTCCCTAAAATATGGTCGAGCGCAGTGATGGCTGGCTCATCCGTCATACTCGTGAACGGGTGCTGCTTGTAGGGACTGGTCTGCTCTAATCACTATGACTGATTTCCTCTTATTAATTGTTTAACCAGTTGGTTATGTATTCAATTTTTTTTTCTTTTTGAGTATTTAATTGAATTAGTGCTAATTGGTGGTTTGTATTCACACAATTAAACTTAAAAATGTAAAATAATAATAAAATTATTTAAAAGAGCATCACGCAAGTTTCTTGCTCGTTCTTCTTGTGATGAGACAGCTTTCCGAACGAGCGGTAAATTAAAAAAAATGTAATGACTTTTCAAAAGTGCTTCAATGTAAGTTTATTTGAATAAATGATTTCTATTCTATTCTATTCTATTCTAAATTAATAATTTCAGACATTACCTGGTAATATTCTAACCAATTGTGTCAATTTGTGTGATATCGAATTGAAAGTTTAATTTTAAAAATAGTTTTTCCATACAACTTAAAATAGTAAACGAGCGACGGCCCACCTGATGGAAAGTGGTAACCGTCGCCTATAAACATGAGCAGTACCATGGACATAATAGAGTATACTGTTTCGCCCATGATACCCCCCATGCGTTGCCATTCCTGAGGACTCAGGTGTTATTCCTCTGTACCTAGTAATTTTACGCCATATCCCACCCTTCAAACCGAAACACAGCTATGCAAACACAACTGCTTCACGGTTGAAACACGAATGGGACAGAGGTACCCAAGCAATCGATTTTTGTACAAAGTCTCCCTCTGGTGTTTTTTCCATGCAACTTAGAATAGTAAACAAGCTGACGGCTCACCTGATGGAAAGTGGTAACCGTCGGCTATACACATGAGCAATAGGTTTAGAGAAATAGCGCTTCGGAATTGATGCCATTGGTAATATACCAAAATTTAATGGAGACTGTGATAGGATCCCCTTCAATACAACAATGCTCAGTGAAATAGGGGCATAGACAAGAGACATGAGTACCCTCAAACAGTTGGCTTGATTTTATCACGTTTTTAAGGCAACAAGAAAGTAGACAGAAGAAAATCTTTGACATAACTTTTAGTCCGTTCGTAATAAAGCCTAATATTGTTTACTATAGAAAATAACATATACTGTACAAGTGCATGGTAGGGACTATATAACTGTAAAAGCTTTTTCAACGCGTTCAGCCCCGATTGTGTATTTAAAAATATTTGAAAAATATACTATAAATATATATTGACTTTTTTTTATTAGTATTTCCTTTTGTCGGTGGAACTAATTCATGCATTCTATTCCAAGCCATATCTTTGACCTCCCTATATGACATGACACCTAACATAAAAGTCTATGGTATCTATATTAATTACCTTTTCCGATTCCGTCTGCTAGAATGCAATAATAAAGAATTTATAATTAGGTAATAAGACAAGCGTACATACTACTACATACGTACATTCTATTTTTTTTTTTAATCTTTTATCTTGCTTGATAATATCACACTAATTTCTTGGTCTTAAAATAAATAAGAAAACCCTGGTGGTCCAACCAGAATACCGAGGGGGGAAAGGGATTGCTAGTAATGGGGGGTCTAACTGACCCATTGCTAGCACTACACCCTATCAGGTCGACCTCCACGCGGTTCCCCCTGGAAACCATGGTGGGTAATTCTCGTGGAATTCATCACGATGGGCTAACTGACCTGCTTTCATCGTCACCCATCATCCCTCACTGGTATACCGTTACCTGCCAGCGTATACCGTTAGCGCGGGCGGGGTTACCATTTCATTATCACCCATTAAAAAAACCAGAATACCTGCCCAGCAGTGAGCTATTTTAGGGAAACACTTAAGCTTAATTGTCTCAACCGAGAGTCGAACCTCTTATTTATTGCTTGGCTTGATATAGATACCAGATATTTTTATTATTATTGCATTTAAATGTAAGAACAGTTAGCCCTAATCCACTAGTGTTGGTAATTCTATAAATGAATATACCGGTAATAACTATACCGGTATATTTATTATATACCGGTTTTTCCTCTTTGCTCTCCCCCGTGGAAGTAGACGGCTGATCTGTCTGCTTCCGTCGCGGCGCATCATCTTCCATGCTACCTCCCCGCCCTGGCAAGGTATCTGGCAACTGGAATATAACTGGTTTTAAGACATTTATTTCTCTAAAGATTTATACATAAATCACTTAAAGGAGAAATTTAAAACTATGAACATGCACTTAATACTCGTATCTTCTGTTAACGTGCGTAATTTATCAAACATCAACTAATAACAATGTGAAACTACCTTCATTTTATAAAAATTACACGATACAATGCGATTCAATACATATACCGAACATATCAATTAAAATGCATCGGATCTATTCTGAACTTGCTTACACGAGGAGTCTCTCTTTTTAGAGACAGAAATTAAATGACTGATTTGATTAAATGACTGAGAAATTAAATTTCGCGACTGACTCTTGGCCACAGCAGAATATCAGTGTTTTGCTCTTTTAAGGGCAAAGCAATAAATTGAGCTGTGACCATTTTGTGTTACTATGGCACACGCATGAAAGAATGGTAACAAAGGAGATTGTTAGATTATATATTTTGTTTTTGTATTTTTTTTTATTTGTGCTTTTTTATTCTTTTGTCTCTTTTGCTGTGTATTACGTGTATGTTTTTTTTTTATTGTAATTTGTGTGCTGTAAGTAATGTAAATAAATTATCTATCTATCTATCTAAATGGTATACCTGTATGTGATATTGTCACACTTTGTCCACGTACCTGGGATTTTTGTATGCAACTTAGCGGTGATCGTCGCCTATAGATAAGAACAGTACCATGTACATAACAGAGTGTACTGTTTCGCCCAAAATACCCTCTATGCGTTGCAATTCCTGAGAACCCAGGTGTTATGTCTCTGTACTCTGTAAATTCACTGCCAAATCCCGTTCGGCAGATTCTAGATCACGCTGACTTCCACAAGATCACACCTAGTTCAGTAAAACAAAGTGATATTGCCAATACCTGTAGCAATATAAGCGTTGGCTGATCACTCTTCAGTAAATTCACCACGTCTGTATTTTCGAATACCTCCTGCTTTATATCTACAAATGGTTTTTTGTCTTCGATAGCCACTGGAAATTTAAAATTCTTTGTAAAATTCCTAATTGTATAGTTTTTTCGCCCCACCCTATTATTAACATATATTTTACGCATACCCTCTAATTTTTTTACTTTCAAGTCAAAACAATTATAAATAAGATTTTAAGAAAGCGGGACCACAATAACCCGTGTCGACTTACATTGATACATGTCAATACTTGCTCTCTAAGGATGACGCGACCTAACATGTCGATATGTAGAACATGCATTGTTTTTAATCAGTGACAGACCAGTGAAATTACGCAGTACTAAATAGGGGTATATTTTTGAGATGTGATGTAAAACTGGTTCAAAACCTAATTCTAATGGACAAGTTCTAGCAGTTTTATTTTAGAATATCCGTAAAGTGAATTAAACTGTCAATGAGACCCCGCATCACACTATTCGAATTGGGAAAAGGCGCGTATTCCTACTAAATCTTTGCCTAATTGTGTGAAGAAACTTGTAAACTTATATCGAATTTGGAGGGACTTGCAAAGAAACACAATACCTATTTAAGCAGCGCCGTCAAGACTTTGTAAATAATTTAGATAAATTTGTTTGATATTGCACACGCCGATGCTCTTCAATTAAAAATAAATGAGGATAAAATGTTTTTACAGGGTCAAAAAGAGCCAGGCCGACCTGACCACTTAGCAGGAGTGGATGAAAAATTAACTGTTAGAGAGGAAAGAGCGCGCCTCAGAACTATTGAAGAAGAAAAACAACGTACAAAATATTTGTCTGAGCCGACTCTTTGAACATCATCTTATGTACCATTACAAGACGTCTGATCTTGTCAATCTAATGAAAACTTAGATTTACAAGAGATGATTTAGACGTACCGAATCTTGTCGAGAAAACGCAACCCAACAAAACACCTCTGCGGAAAGATTTCATTACTCCAAAATTAGTAGTAGCGCTGGATAGGCGTCAACACCTATTGTTCATATATTTGGATAGGATCAAGCACTTGGATATAATATTGATGATTGTCCGATAAATAAACCTTCTATCTAAAGAATTCACACAGAAAAACGGAAAGAGCGCCCTGAAGTCATTAAAATTTATTTCATTCATGGTTGACCAGAAGTTGTGACTGTTCTTTGGGACGGCAAGCTTTTGCCTGTATTAAATGCTTGTAAATCAAAAGAAGAATGTTTTCCTATAGTTATTTCTTATGAAAACAAAGAACAACTTATTGCTGTGCCAAGATTAGAAAGATCCACAGGATGTGAACAAGCGCAGACAGTTTGGAACGCGATTGTAGACTGGAATTTAGAAGATAAAGTTGCATTTCTTTATTATAATTCTACTGCTTCAAATACAGGTCGTATTAACGGTGCCTATGTACTAACAATAACTGAACCGCTTATTTTTGCTTGTCCACCTTTATGAATTGGTTTTAAAAGGTGTATTTGGAGCAAAAATTAGCCAAGTAACTACAAGCTCTAATATTTCACTCTTTAAAAAGTTAAAATACAGAATTATAGAGAAAAACTTACATAGCACCTGACTGACTCCGAAATTGCCAACTTGCTAGAGTTTTACCGAACTGAGCTGACAAAAGAAATAATCAGAGATAATTATAGAGAGTTAATAGAACTTTGCAGATATTTTTAGGTGGAGATATGGAGAAATAATTTAAGATCTGATCAGGTGCCATGCACCAAGCTTGATGGATAGCGAGAACAATTGATTCCCTGAAAATAGCGTTACTTAGTGCTCGGTGCAAGATCACATGCAAAGACAAGGCTGCATTGTTTGACGTTTGCTTGTTCATTGTAACATCCAACATTAAACCACGGCGCCAATGGACTTCAGCAATAAAAGCAGCTTACCAAGATTTGTGCTTTTTGAAATCAACGAAGTCTTACGAGAAAACTGAAAAAATGCTCTCAAAAGCAGCCTTGCAGAAGATAACTCAGCGTTTGTGGTATTTAACTGACGAAGTTTCTATATTATCACTGTCTGACGATAAGGTGGACAAACTAAAGTTAAAATGGTTGATTATAATTTAACCAAAGAAGAAATAACTTAAGAAAAACGATACATCCCATCAAAAGAAGAACTTTGCGGTTCATTGTATGGTACGTTTATTAACACGTTGAGCGCCACGCGTATTTCTACAGCAATCCCGTTCAGGCCACGCGCGCCGCTTCGAAGCGCTGGTACTGCAGGAGCTGGTGTTTCCTATCGTAGTAGAAGGTAGTTTACGTTTGGAACGTGATTTCTATAGGCATTCATTGAACACGTTACGCACCAAGTCTGTTTTGTTTTCTGTAATTCCGTAAAATAGTGTAAAATTTTATAGTTCTCATGTTACACGCTGTCAGACACCGATGGCTGACGCGGCCTAAACGGAAAGTCTAGTGTCAGCCACCGATGGCTGACATGGCGCTCAACGTGTTAAAGAACATTGACATGAATAGTTATAGAAGTTTTTACCTACGTTTTCTGTAAAAGTACATTTTTCTACTAAAAGTACTCTTATTTTGTTTCAGAAAAAAAACATCCCCGATTTCATTTCAGTAAAAGTCCTTGTTCAATCACTTTAAAATTGAAGACATGAATGTTCTACTTTGTGATCAAATAGTATTTCGTTCCAAGAAGCTAGAAAGATTCAGCACGAAACGATGTAGACGAAAGGGTGTTTAAGTTGATACAAAACTCATGGATTAATCACAGTTGAGGAGGAACAAAAACAATATTTGTAACGTTGCGTACATGAACACTGGAAAATTTGTCCTGACTGAAAAAAAAACAAATGTTCAAAAGAAAATTTGAACAATAACATTATTTATTAATGTAAATGAGTAAATAATATGCTATTCGGTTGTAATGGAGTTTTAATTAAGAAATAAAAACTAAATTCTTAATTCTTCATATAGTCAGAGTCAGAACAAATCACGTCAAAAGTTTGGCGTCAAGTCGGTACGGGTTATCACTGTCCAGTCGTAATAATATTTATTGTTTGAGTCAATAAGGTCAAACGGAATAAAAATAGAGGGTACGCGCACTTGATTTAGCAAAAAAAATTGTCCCTCTATCTTGGGACACCCTAATATAGGCCTCTGACACGGCTCTCTCTGTCTATCCCGCAAAATACTTGCTATGTAAATAAACAAACAAATAAACAGATATCTCACTAATAAAATTGTAACAAGACATTGTATCGAAGAGATAATTGAGAAAAAAATATTATATTTATATTATTATATTTTTGAGGATTTTTAATAAGAGCAATAGAATTTAAAACAATATTTTTAGAAACTTTGTCTGTCTGTCTGTATGTGCATCAAATTAGATGCGACTTTTATGGTTGTATTGGTGAAACTTAAAAACTGGTTATGTTCCATCTTGATGCGTACTATACAAGTGATCTATTTCCCTGGTTTTCCTATTTCTGAAATCCCTGTGTACGTGTGTATAAGAGCAGAAAAATAAGTTCTGTCCGTCCGTTTTTCTGTTTATATGGGCATTATGCAAAAAGTACTGCACCAAATTGGATACAATTTTCACAGTTGTGTTCCAAAATTAAAAACTAGTGTATGTTTTACCTTGAAATGACGTTTAGAGGCAGTGTATTGCATTGATTTTAGTAGCAAAAGCTAATAAATTAAAACTTAACAACCTAAATGAAATCCCATTTAGCTATCAATTACTATAATATTCTATCTATATGAACCCATAGACAAGTTGCAAACGAATCTATCGACAATACGTTTTTTGTTGGTTACAAAAAATAAAACACGCCGGATATTATAGTCTCGTTTTACTTCATGTATGTGGTAACGAAAACGTATCAATCGATAGAGTCGTTTACCATTTGTTTAGGGGGTCTGGATAGATATAAGAACAGCGACAGCGGTTAACAATGAATGGGAGATATTCAATAACGAAAGCTATAAGCTATTATAATAATTAATATTTATAAAAAAATATTTATAAAAAAAAATAACATTAAGCCATATAAGATATTTCGACCACACAATAAATGCATCGAAATTTCTGTAAAAAATGTTCTTGGAGCAACACTGATGGGAGAGGCCATTTTAGATTTTATTAAAAATAAAATAAAAGAAAAAACAATACCAAAGACAAAGAGTAAAAAAGTGTTGCCATTCTTGGGCCTTATAATTATAAAGCACATATTAAAATATAAAATTGTTATTTTTTTAGAAACCCCTCCCATCTGATTGCGCCAAGTTATCTGGTTCTGATGTAGCTGCTCCGACCGACCGGGCAGAATAATCTGCACGGCACCTCGGGAACTGCGCAACTGTAAAGTCCACTTGAGCAGTACTGAGTCGACATACGATTTGTAACTTTATTACAATTAAATAAGGTGAGATGCACGATATAAATCTATTAGTTTTTTTTTGTAAGATGATAATGGAATGGTAACATTTTAATGCTATAGTTTTTTTTTTAAAAGATGACAATGGAATGGTAACTCCGCCTGTGTTAACGGTATGTATACGCTGGCGGAACACTAGTGATAGATGACAGATGAGAATGAAAAGGCAGGTAAGGCAATTAGCCCATCGTGATGAATACACCTGGCATTCAGCAAAATTGTTTCCAGGAGAGACCACGTGGAAGTCGACCTGACAGGGTATATTGCTAGCTGGTAGATGACTTGGGTCGTTATTCACGCGGACAAGCAGTCGTATTGCTAGTAATATGTCAGGTCAGGTCAACCGCCACGTGGTCCCTCCCTGGAATTCATCGTGCTGAATTCAACCGTGAGGCAGTTGTGTTTGCATGGCTGTGTTTCGGTTTGAAGGGTGGGATATGGCGTGAATATACAGGGTACAGAGGAATAACATCTGAGTCCTCAGGAATGGCAACGCATTGAGGGTATCATGGGCGAAACAGTATACTCTGTTATGTCCATGGTACTGCTCATGTCTATAAGCGACGGTTACCACTTTCCATCAGGTGGGCCGTCAGCTTGTTTACCATTCTAAGTTGTATAAAAAAAAAACTTTATAGTAAGTTTGTATTGGAAGGATACAGTTTGAAATAATGTTGATAAATTCAAACTACATTGTCGACTCAGTGTAATCAAGATGGACAGTAAATTGATGCATCTTACTGGCGCAGTCTACATCGTCTCCAGGCTCGCTCTTGATCGCCACCTCCTGTTTTACCTTCACAGTTGACTTCGTCTGGTTTTGCAACCAGCCTATAATATGAGAAACTGACTTTGTAGTATTTTTCCAAACTACAGATAAGTGATATCAGTTTTTTATTTATTTATATTTAACTATAACATTTGAGTCAATTGGTACACATGTATGCCTGTAACTATGAATAAACTGTAAGTTTATCTTATATTGGGTATGCTGGAAGAAATCTCTTTTAGAGATAAATTCCCTTGTGCATTATATTATTTAATTATTACTCTAATAAAATGTCTTTTTGTGTACAATAAAGAACAAAAAATTAATTAATATTTTTATCAAACAAGAATGAAAAGTTTTCAGTACCTGTATAAAAGATTCTTTATTCTGTACTTAAAATTAAATTAGTTAAAAAAAATGCTTACCTATTTACATTAAGGGGGCATCCATTAATTACGTGAGCTCAGAATAGGGGGGGGGTCTAATGAATTCTCACCAAATCTCATTTAAACCGGGGGGGGGGGGGGGGGATAATCAAAAATCTCACGTCAACTTCAAAAAATATAAAATATTAAAGATATTACTAAAATATTAAAGATAAACGTAGACGTTTCCAGTGATTGTCTTCCTGCACTACTAGAAATCCCAGATGATATGTGTTCAATTATTTCGATTGAAAAAATACACGAGTCTCCATGGATTGAGTAAAAATTTAAAAGAAAGTGTTTTTATGTTTTTACTTTGAATTTTATTTAATTTAAATAAATTAATTATAGTATACCTCAACGATTTATTATTTTCCCGAATAATAAATATAAATTAAGGTTGAAATATTTTTTGCGTCAATCTCACGTAAGGGGAGGGGAGGTCAAGGCAAATCTCACTAAATCTCACCTAGGGGGGGGGGGGGGGGGAGGAGTCTAAACTGATCGAAAAAGAACTCACGTAATTAATGGATGCCCCCTAAGATACATTTTAGTTAACTCTAGACACACCACTCCCTATACTTCTTAATCTTAAACGATACGAAATTGATGAGTATTTAGAATTAAAACATATCACCAATAAAATAAATAGCTATGAATACCTCCATCACCCATAGGTAGTTTGACCGGTGCATCTTTCTCAATGACTCGTTTGAAGTCCACACTCGAGTCATCATCGTAATTACTATCCCCCACCACTGACTTTATCTTCTGCTCTTCTAATTCTTTATCAATCTAAAAAAAAAAAAAGGTAAATAAAATTAAATAAATATAAAACAAAAAATTGTAATATGTATTTTGTATTTTAGCCAATTACAGTTATTAATACTATAATTTTTATTTGAGAAAAACATTTTACATGAGTAATATATAAATAATTCATACATTCATTTAAAAAAAACTTCTGCACAAGAACATGAAGACAAATATTAAAATTAATTCTTTTAAGGTAATTTGCATTTAAGCTAAATGCAATTACCCACCTTTTTTTTATTAAACCAGTTTGAAAATGTTAGCACAAAAAACATTTAAAGGTATATTATTTATGTAATGTAGGTAATTTATGTAACTTTTCCTTGTTGCCAATAAATGTTTTCTTTCTTTCTTTCTATATTACATCAGTATCAAAAAGATTTGTTATCCACAAACATACTTACTTGAATTCATGTTTAAAAAATTTATACTGTACAGAAAACATTGTAGTTGAAAGTTAACCAAAAATAAATATTTTGAACTACTCCCTTAAGTAAAATGCACTTTCTCAAACTTTGCTTTTGGCGGATGCACTCTGTACCATGTCATATGAACAGAAAAAAAAACTTTGAAATACAAGTTTACATATACAGTACAGTTTTAACTGGTTAAATTTTTCTATAATCATATTTTACAAATAAAATTTTAATTTATAAAGTTAATAAATACTTTTCATACATACTTTAATGACATCCTTCACCCTTATGGTGGGTTTCTGTAATGCAGCAGCAGGCTCCGACTCCCTGCCATATGATGTGCGGTTATAGTGCCTCTCAGAACTGCCCAAACCTAGTCATAACAAATGTTACATTGTAATGTTCATATAAGAACCTTTACAGTGCACATGACTCCATGATAGACTGAGTAGATGGACACTACTACTACACTGGAGAAAATAGTGGAATAGATACGAGAAAGAAAAGGAAGTGAGGTCAACCAAACAAACACTGGGTAGACATGATAGCTCATGCTATCTAAAACTTAAATAAGTACATTAAAAAGTCATGGAATGTTATGTTGAAGTAGAATAAACAGAATAGAATAAATTATTTTATTTATATCTGGTAGATATGTTGATGTATTTTAAATTAGTGAAAAGAGCTCAATCTAAAAAAGAGAGACTTTGTACAAGTCTTTTGCTTGGGCCCTCTGGCCCATTAATGTTTCTACCGTGAAGCAGTTCTATTTGCATGACTGTGTTTGCATGGCTGTGTTTGCATTGCTGTGTTTGAATGACTATGTTTGCATGGCTGTGTTTCGGTTTGAAGGGTGGGATATGGCAGTGAATTTACTGTGTACAGAGGAATAACACCTGAGTCCTCAGGAATGGCAACGCATGTGGGGTATCATGGGCGAAACAGTATACTCTGTTATGTCCATGTTACTGCTCATGTCTATAGGTAACGGTTACCACTTTCCATCAGGTGTGCCATTAGCTTGTTTGCCATTCTAAGTTGCAAAAAAAATTAGAAAATTAAATTTCTACATTTAACTAGGACTAAGTGTTCAGTGTTGTGCATAGTTGTTTACATTCAATGTTTAGCTTCTAATAACTTTTTTAATAATGTGCCATTATACTTATGATATCTACTAAATAGACATTAGAATTGATTCTGATCGCACATCAGAATTTCAGTTACTTTAAACCTATCTAAAATAAAATTTGATATCACATCAAAGTCTTTATTGTAAAAAACAATATGAACTAATTTTCTAATAGATTTAAGTCTAAATTATTATAATTTTAGTCTATGATAGTCAATAAAAGGGTAATTTGAATAAAGTGTCATATTTAAATATTAGGTTAAGACATAAATTTAACCATGTGGCACCTCTGCATCAGCCCCAATGGCTACCTAAACCAGAGTTAAAATAGTTAGATAAACAAATATAATGTTTATCTTTGAAACACACAAACTTATTATTATAAATATACATCATCTTAATTACACAATAAAATGCTCTTCAGTTTTACCTATATAAAAATTAAAGATTATCTGTAAGAGATTGCCCTAGCGATAAGACTGCCTCTTGTACCTTTATGCATATATTTCAATCTGTATTTATGTTACTGTATTTCTCTTGAGTTATTTAATTGTAATTGTATTTTTTTTTTGTTTCTGGTGCAACAAAGAGTTAAATAAATAATAAATAAATAAAACAAAACATAATTAACATAATCATTATAAAGTATTTTCCACAACTAATTCATGTTATATTTTGACAACTTTAAGAATCAGGTTAGTAGTTTCAAAGATAATTTAATAATCATAAATACACAAATGTTAGTTCTTTATATTAATAGAATATTACCTTCTGAGAACACCCCTCCTGACTTTATTATATTAGGACCGTTCCTAAAATTTTTCCGATCATTTTTACGATCTCTTCGCCCTTTGTCGTCTTTCTTGGGATCTCTTGATATATTTAAAGTAGGCCTACAAATTTTAAGGTTTTGTTATCGGCATTGTGTTTTTCATTCATAAAAATGGAAAATTGACAAAATGTTATCATGTTTTCAGAAATTTTAGTAACTACTCACCCTTTATTTTTATTCCTCGTTACATTTAAATTCGGAGTAAATACTTTTTTGTTTGGTTTATTCGCTCCAAGTGTGAGATCGCGAGGTGCTTTGAAGGAAGGTAATCTTTGTAAAGGGTCGGTATCCAAGCCATTATATTTCATAGATTTATCTTCTGGATTGGACATATTTTAATTTTTCTCCTTTTTGAACTTATAGATTTCTTTACAAAAAATATGAAAAATAAAAAGTTAGTACATTAATGTACAACAATACACATATTATAAAGTATTTGTTGATTATTTTGTTCACAGATTAGAGACATTTTGTTTCATTGAACTTTAGATTTAACTAAAATGACATTAGAATGATCTTGATTGACATAAGTTTTTGCTAATTGTAAACCATCAGATAAGTAACTTCTAAGAATAAGAAATTCCTTGTTCTTACAGTAACCCCGGATGTACCACTATCCATTTGTAAAAGAAGACGGTGAAACTTCATCTCTGTCTATAAACAAAAATCGTAAACAATAAAATCTAATCTACCAATTAAGCCTAGAAAGAGAATAATATCCTCAGTCTATAATTGAAGTTTCAGCATTTTTAGTATGACAGATTTCTATATGCCAAATTTAAAAAAGAGTTGACCGTTCTCTTCAAACGTTTATATTTTTCTATTGTAACTGTTTATATGAATTGCCTCAAGAAACATCTTAATAGATTAATTATATTGCTTTTGGATTCTAAAAAAAATACTTATTAATAATGGCTGAATCTCTGTTTGATATATTTGGTGATCACTTAACAAGGCAGACTATGAAAAATGTTTCGCGCCAACCTATAGCAAACATTGGTAAATATATATAATATTTGTATATCGCTACAATTTGTTATTGGGTATGTACATATTTAACATATAAAAATATTATTTTTGTAGAAAATATGGGGAAGACTGTATCAACTGGTCCGATTAAACCAAATGAGCCTTTAAAAAAGGGAGACGCAAAGAAGTCATTTCTTTCAAATGCTGGTAAAGCTCTTCAAAGCACTCCAGCAAGGAAAGCATTTACACCACGAGCTGTGAATGTGGGTTCTCTCATATACAATGATGCCAGAGCAGAAACTAAAAATAAAGAATGGAATACTGAAGAGTTGGAGTTTACAAAACCTTCAAAGAAATATGGTGGGTACATGAAAAATCCTCAAAGATTCTTTTTAATGTCTCTTTCAATTAGTGTGTAGCCTTAAGTTTCTCATGTGTTTTTATTTTTTAGAACTGGTATTATTATTGAGAAATTAATTTTATTTTTTACAATATAGTTCAAATGTATCAATACCAACAAAAACTTGTATGTAAAAGAGAATACATACTCGTTTCACGGAAATCTCACTATTAGATTAGTTTGTTCATATTCATGACAGTTATCCATATTTATCATAAGATATATATATCTGCCACACCTGGTTCCCATTAGAGTAGGCAGAAACAGTGTTTATGTTAAATTTTTATACATAAAACCTTCTACAAAGTAATTGTAAATATAACTGCCTGTTACAGATTCTTACCCTAGGGATCTATTTGGTTATCTTCAAGTACCAGAACCACCGATTCTGAGGCAGTTCTCCCCACCCACCACTCCACCACCAACTATAGCTCAGCATAATGTTGAATTTGATTGTTCTTATGAGGACGAGTTCTTTAAAGGTAATTTGTTTTATGTCAATCTAAGTTTTACCCATTACACATGTAAATTATGATCAACAGTTTGTTATATTTTATACAAAACATGGCCTGCATGCATAATAAATTGTATTTAAATCTCTTTAACATACGAGGTCTGTCCGGAAAGTTCGTATAAAAGTGTTCTGGAATGCGAGAAAGAGGAGTGGGGAGGCCAGGTAAGCGCAGGACCCCTTCCTTATGTCCCTAACAATGCTTCAGTTCTGGTCTGACCGCCGTGCGGTGCGAACTGGCTTGTCACGCCATCTGTGAAGTTACCTCTTAACGAAACCCCGTCGGCATGGAGCCCGCTTCCGTTGAAGAGCAGCGCGTCGTAATCAAGTTTCTCTCGAAACTCGGCAAGAATGGCCGTGAAATTTTTGCCGATCTAATTCGATAAGACATCCGGGGAACCACGAACAAAAAAATCAAGAAAATCCCGCTCAAATGTCAAGACAATGTTGATTGTTTTTTTCGATGTTCGGGGGATTGTCCATCAAGAATTCGTCCCTCCAGGCCAGACAGTTGATGGAAAATTCTACGTCGATGTGCTCAGACGCCTCAAAGCTCGTGTGGCACGAGTTCGTCCAGAATTGGCGCGAGAGGGGCGTTGGATTCTTCACCACGACAATGCCCCTGCCCACACCTCTCTTGTTGTCCGTGAGTTTTTGAGTAAAAATTCCATTACGGTGACCGAACACCCCCCTATTCGCCGGATTTGGCCCCGTGTGACTTCTTCTTGTTCCCAAAAACCAAATTGGTACTTCGGGGGCGGCATTTGGGGGACATAAATGAGATAAAAAAGCTACGACGGGGCAGCTGAGAAACCTACAACCAGAGGACTTTCAAGGAGCCTTCTCACAGTGGAAACGGCGTTGGCACAAGTGCATTATGTCACAGGGGGAGTACTTTGAAGGGGATAAAATTGATTTACCTGAATAATTGTAAAATAAAATTTTTAAAAAACTTTTATACGTACTTTCCGGACAAACCTCGTAATGTGATTGAGTAATAACTTCCAAAATTATAGACAAAGTAAAACATTATGTTCTGTAAGTTAAATATAGAATAAAATCAAATAAATATACATAAAGTTCTTTTCTGTTAGAAAAGAGTAATTGTTGTATTCCCTGTAGTTTCTTCTAAACAAAATAATCTATAGTAGATTCATAATTAAAATATATTGATGAATGATCTTTTATGGGTCTCGATGACTAATATAATAATAATTTTTATGGGTACTTAAAGTTTATATTGAATTTGATTTAAATATAAATAATACATATAACATTATTTATTCTACAGATGAGTTTTCAAATGACAGCATCCCGAATGAAGATCTTGGTCTCCCTGATTTATATTAAAAAGAGTTCAACTCATTTATCCATTGTCTAAAATCTAATTTATGTACTTTATATTGACTTTATCAATTTTCTGTAATTATTGGATAAAAAAAATATAAACACATTTTAGATTTTGTATTGTTTGTGAGAAATTTAATATTTAGTTACATCGTTTAGAAGTACAAACAGTAAGTTTTGGCAATAATTACTATAATTATTACAGCAATGACCTAAAGTTAAAACCTGGAAATATAACTATTAAAGATCTTCTAAGTAAATTGTGATGCACAGAAATTGATTTTATAATATGAAAATAAATTAATTCAAATCAATTCAATGCCATAAATATAAATGTTCACTATAACATAATGACAAATTTTTATTAATTAATAGTGTTGACCATATTGTGTATAGGACACAAGGGACATTTTCATATGAGTATTAGCAAACACCACTTTATTATTAATTCATTCACCACCTACAGATAGTGAGTGCAGCCTCTTTTTTAATTAAAGAGGCAGATTTCAAGAGTTTAGTTTTTTTAAATTTGAATAAAACAAGAAACACTAAAATTGGAATACTGCTATATTATATTTATATTGCTATAAAAACAGGTTTTTAAGGAATTTTTATTTTTTATTAATTTCTATTTTAATAAGAACATGTTTCATCATCTTACAGAAAATTTTAGGTTCAAAACTTCAGAATTAGGTTTTGTCATAGACCTCTTTGCTCTAATTGATAATTAAGTCCAATTAATATGTATGTTAATTACGTAAGCATGTAATATTTATCACAATAAATATTACACATGTTATGGGTAACAGCATTTTTTCTATTTATTGCCAGAGTTTGTAGAAGACATTGACAAAATCTGTAAGGACAATAAGTGCTAGCACTATTAAAGCAAGAATTTACAATATAATTGTTTTGTATACCTTATAGATATATTATTATAAGTATGAATGATTTATCTCCACATATTGACTTCAATATTCCTGGATATTACTAAATTATAAGCAAAGATTTTCATGGTCTTTTATAGTTGCATAACCATGTCCGCCTTTTCGTTTGTGTGATATTTTAGGAAACCGTTTATAATAAAACTTCTGAAACTCTTAAATTAGTTTTATGTACTTTATATATTTACATCTCTTATAATTAAATAATTTAATCTTGTAATTTGTTGATTTGTTCACTGTCGAATTTACTATGTTAAATATTTTTTCCCAAGAAATTGTACTTTCTTCTCAAAAGCTGGTAATGTTATAGGTGTGTCTTCTTTATAGAATGGATTCAACATCAATTTTATGTAGGCTTCATAAACATCTGTAAAGAAGTTCTTGATGCCGTCTTCATTGCGTGCATCATGCACCATTATAAACCGCATCTACAACAATTGAAATAATATTGAATTAATAGTCAATATAAATCTATATGTTGACAGTTTTACTGGCTTATAGAGTTCAAAAATTGAAATCAAAACCAAATTATTCACTGAATGTATGTTTTAATCATTTTTTCTATTATTTTAGTAGTCTTATATCCACATCACATTACATAGCACAGAGTACAGTAAACTAAATTTTGGGGAAATTTTAAATCTTAATTGTGAAATTGTACTGAATATTTATACACTATATAAATTAAGGATCATATAAAAACAAAACATTTTAATGTAAAACATGTTACTTTTCTTAAAATATTATTCATTACAATACCTGGCTTACAGTAACGAAAGCAGAAACAAACCACTGGTTGAACTTATCAACAGATTTCAAATATGTGTTAGTTACTTTCCACATGTGTTCATCGACTAAGTCTAGAGCTGCGTGAGCTATAAACTGATTTAAATGTCTGTTATCTTCTTTCTGTAAAAAATAAGGTCATTATTTTCGTACCTTAATCGATTCCAATTGACTTAAATATTAGTGACCCATAGTTGTGTTTATTTTACGAATTTTACCTTCACTTCTTTAGTAGCTGGAATGAAATCTATTTCAAATATTGGATTATCCGAATGCCCAACAATGACAAAATAATATGTCCCCGCCATTTTAATATATAGTGAAATTGTTTATTTCTAAATAGTATAGAATTTAAAGAAAATACAAAATCATATTTTTACTTGTCATTCATGACTGTTTGTGAAATTGACATTGACAGTTTCAAAATTTAGAAATAAAGCTGTTTGCTACGATCGGCGAACATAGATGAAGATAATATATATATATATATATATATATATATATATATACTTTTAATCTAATATAATAAACTTAAAATTAAGTTTACTTTCACACTGTTTGAAATTGCAATAGGAAATTTTTAACTTATTTGAGTTATAATATGACTCCTGGACTTTCTATAACTTAAATTATAAGTTATAGACAATAGACGCGTCATATTATAATAGAATTTCGTCGTGTAGGAAAATGATGAATTATGAAAATAATTATTCATTAACTGACAAAACAAACGAAGAGACAAAGATTGTTCTAAAATTTTCGTCGATATTTTTTATGTATGCTAGCCTAGAAACTTAATCTGTTTTACACTTAGATTAAAGTACGTTATACTAAGTCAATATAACCTACTAAAGGTTTTACACGTAAATTACTTATAAAAAAATTACTACCTAGTTTAAAAAATAAAACTTTGGCGCGATTTATTTGTTGTTATTGTTTTAATAGTTTCTATTAAAATTTAACAATGAGCCGTATGTAATTAATTGGATCAATTATTTACATATATTAGTTTGTTATATTCCAAAATACTTCATATAAGGAATAATATAAGGTAAAATAACTTTAAAATTGCAGATATGTATTCGACAGCCATTGATAAACTAATGATATGGAAGGCTAGCAATTGGGTTAACTACAAAGTTAAGACTTTGAAGTTAATGTTACGTATTTACTGCGATCAACTTTTAATTACGGAAGACAATAAGATTTTGGAGACATTAAATTTCACTAGTAAAATGAAAGGAATATACAAAGAAGATGTTTTGATTCTTATAATATGCAACAAAAAAGAAGAAGTAAGCAAATTCATAAATATTGGCTTTAAAATATTTTATAGCCGATATTTATGAACTTAAAATTCTTTACTTTTCTCAAATTCGTCATAGATTCGCAAATTAAAATTTCAAGTAAACTCCGATCCTGCACAGTGTTTTATCAAACTCGGAGCACATTTTCCTGTGATAAATCATAACTGCGTAAATTCCGAAAATAATAAGTTTCAATATTGCAATATTAATGAAGTACTGAAAGCAGCATTGTCCGCTAAAGGTATATATTATATTCTTTACTTATTATATAATTAAATTATATAATTAGATCATATAATTAAATTATTAAACTTTATTATTACATCAATTTTTTCTGTATACAAATAATAAAGTAAAATATGAAATTGATTTTACTACCAAGATGACTTCTCATAATTTTTAAAAGTGATAAAGCTGTGGGAGAGCTTTACATTATACGTTAAAATATTCTTTATAGTGTTTTTGCGAAAGTGACACAAGTTATTACATTTTTAAGCGTAGGTAAGATGCTAGATTCTATTAATATTTATATAACGTACTAGCATTATATCATTTTACAAAATATATTTTCCTTTAATAAAATTTTATCAAAGTATCGTTCTTTTTTATTAAGAGAAGGATATAAACCTACTCATACTACTTTAGCGAAGCGGCTTGGTATAAATAAAATCTAATTTCATTTTTTTTTGTCAGTATCTACCTAATATTTTGACTCCTACAAACACATACAACATCGGACCTCAGATTTACTAAATTTTTTACCTACGAGATCATGTACATAATACTATATAAATTTTAATACAAATTGCAATCAAATTTACTTTTTAACATATTTTACAGATGCTATACCTAATTTGATTAAACAAATGCCTGTAAATTACAAGGATTTTGTGAAAATATGCTTACTTGACCCAGCTTTTCCTCAACTAGTTATGAAAACTGAAAAATTAATTTTAAATGAATGGAAAAATAGTAACTAACATTAATGCTGCTTTATAAATGAATTAAATTTGTTAATTGCTTGAAACATGTTTTTTTTTTTTATTTTAAGATATTTTAGTAGTGACCTACCGTGAAATATTTTCCGAAATTTTGTGGCCAAATGAAACACAAATTTGACATTTAATTTGTGTTTCGTTTAAAATACCGTTCCTTTGCACTTTACCGTTCCTTCACTTTTGGATTTATGACGAATGAAATGTTAGCTCCTTTTATTAGGCCAATTTTGATGTGAACAAAAATACGAAATTGAGTCCGTGATTTTGGAATTTTATTTTATTACCCCCTGGAGATTTTACCATTGAAAAAGAAAGCCTGGTAATTATTCGTAATTTATAGTTTTAACCAAAGAAAAAGTAATAAAATTATCGCTGACATTGACAGCTGAAGGCAGATCGTTATCTATGGTTTAATTCGTTGAATTGTTGTTGTTTGAAATTTAAAAATCTCATTCTCAACGTAGTGTTATTGTTTTGAAATCTATTATTTTGTATTAAATTCAGTTAAACTAAATCTCTTAATTTTGTTTATTTGCGTTATATACTTTGTTTACATTAGTTAGATTGTGTACGTATAATACCATGATACCAGCAAGATTTGCCGCTGGACATTCTTCAGCTATGCGTAAATCACGGTACAGTTTATTTTTTATTTATACTACAATAATCTTTGGCTATGTTCTATTTAATTAGTATAAATTGGATCCCGTATATATTGCTCTAAGTCATAGTCTTTGATTGTTTTATTTAAACGAACTTATACAAAGTGTCGAATACGGTAGGTTTTAAACTGTCGTTAGGTTTTTTTTTAATGTATGATAATGTAATAGTAACCCCGCCTGCGTTATTGGTATACACTGGCGGGGTACCAGTGAGGCATGATTGGTGAGGATGAAAAAACAGGTCAGTTAGCCTATCATGACTAATTCAACGATAAATCAGTTAGATAGTTTCCAGGGGGAACCGCGTGGAAGTCGACTTGACAGGGTATATTGCAAGCAATGGGGCTATTAGAGCTCATTACTAACAATCCCTTCCCCCCCACTGTCGTTAGGTTGGAAGGTAAACCATCATTATTACCCAAACCTCGCCGGCCGGGATCAACGGACCGCCTATCGACGGAATTTCGCCGGCCAAGTACTACAGGACACCGGTCTAGCAGCGCTGATCCTCCTCGAGCAACATTTGGTAGTGGCAGGCTGAGTAGAGAAGCATCAGCTACAAAGATTCCTCTTAATGGAGTAAGTTACACCTAAGTTATTATAGTATGAACAAATTTAAAACAAATTAAATATTATTGTTGTGGAATTTAATCCTATCTCTAAATCTAATATATTGTGACAATATAAATATTCATTATTTATTTATTTATTTTTATTATTTATTATTTATATATTCATTATACAAATATGTAAAACATATTTAAAATTCATTGAATAAATATTATTAACCATATGTAATGATAAACAAAGCATGACAACAATAATTATCCCACTAAACATTCTGTCTTAACTGCATATAGGATTTAATGAATTTTCAGATTTTTTTAATAATAAATTGTCATTTTCATGCATTTAGAAGATAATAAATCTTGTAAATATATAAAAAATTTTAATTTATCTGTTTAAATTATTTAAATCAGAGGTCCAGATCTCAACAAGGTGATAGATATGGCCAGTCTACAACGACTCCGCTGCGCTCCAGCCATTACTCTAGGCCCACTACCACACCTGTTGTGAGTACTTATGTAATTTGGAAAGGGATTGTTGGTAATGGTGTATAAAAATCACATCATATGTAATACATCCAATAAGGATTTGTTGTAAGAGAACAATTATAGTTGAGTTCACCTTTGCTTATATTGCTTATCTCTATCACATTTTTTTATGTAATATTATTGTGTATCATCATATCAGCCTTTAACTGTCCACTGCTGAGCCTCTAACCTTGGGGGATTTTGCCAGTAGTTGCCACACTTGGCAGGCCACAACCGCAGTCAGGCTTTAGAAATGTTTTAAGAGAGACGCTGCTGCCAATCCCTCATTCTCCCTTAATCGGCTCTTATGACACCCACAGAATAGGAAGGGGTGGCCTAGTCTATGCCACGGCCATTATTGTGTATAATAATGTATAAATAAATAAACATTTTCTGTTGCATTTTTTAGAGAACTCCTTCAGAAGATCGTGCAAGTCGTAGCTGGCAGACGTCACTGGATAGGGTCCTGGCCTTTGTCACTATTAAGGATCAGAGGTGCATATATTATTCATTATCTTTGAGTTTATCTTTAAAGTCTTATAAGCTGTAGGCTATTCTTTGATTAGTTTAAGTAAAAAAAAAAAAATTCAAAGTTTTAAATACACTCCTCGCAAAAATTAAGGGAACATAAAAATTTTTGAAATTTTTGGGTGATTTTCAACAGGCTGTATTTCAGTGAAAAATAATCGTACAGGAAATTAAAAAAAAGGGTTTTGAAGCTTGAAAACTCTAGTTTTCAGATTTTTTGGTGAAAAAATTTTTTGAGCTCCGGTTTCCATGCAATTCTTAAACAAAGCTGAAAATAATTTTTTTCTAAATTTTCTAGGTTTCGTTTTTCACTCTATGGGCATGGAAAAATTTTTTCGAGCTACTCCATTATATAGGTCTCTTAGCGTGTTTATTCAGCTTCAAAAATCGCTTTGGATGGCTCAATTACGACCATTTGTCTCCGAGATATCGAACTTTGAATGCAAAAGCATCCTTTTCCATTCAACTGCTAATATCCCTGGAACTACTGGTCGCACAGCAAGCGGGCGCCGAGTTTCTTTATCTGCATAAAATTTCCAATTAAGCACAGTCAAGAGTTAGTGAAGAAAAAATGTTTTTCCACCTCTAACATTGAATTGAAAAAAGTGGAAAAAAGTGACTTTTTCTCCTTTTTTGGTTACTTGGCTGTATCTTCGCTAATATGGGCGGGAAAGCTAAGGTTTGAGGAAAATTTTACAGTCTATTGTTCCTTAAAGAACCCCTAAATCCCTGGAGCGATCGGTTCAACGGTTTTTCCCGGACCAATTGATTGAAATTTTGGAAAAAATAAGGGAACAAGGTTTTTGTCCCTTAAACTCACCCTAATCCATTCAAAAATCAATAATTTCATTTGTTTTTCACTTTTTTTCAATTTTTTGTTTTTTAAAAATTCATTATCAAAAAAAAAATCGAAAAAAATCAAGAAAATTTTTAAGAAAAATTTTTTTTTTGAAAAGTCGAAAAGTTTACAACAATTTTTTTTTTCGTTTTTAAGGAAATCAAAGTTTTTGACAAAAACTTTGATTGATGATCGATTTACCGCCGGCATTAGCGTTACCCAAAGCATACCACGTGGAGGTTGCACGGTCGGATTTACGCTTCTTTTGTGCTTACGCACGTGTTTATGATATGGGATTCTTCAGAAAAAATGAGACCCTGTGGTTCGTCAGCTCCGCAGTATTTCGTGACTCCAAACTCATTTTCTGAAGAGTGTGTGTGTTAGTGTTGTGTAAGTAATTTTTAGAAGAAATGAGACCCCGTGGTTCGTCAGCTCCGCAGTATTTAATGACTCCAAACTCATTTTCTAAAGTGTGTGTGTGTGTGTGTATCGTGTTTAGTATCGAGTGTTCCCGCCTCTACTCCTAATGCCGGCGGTAAATCGATCATCAATCAAAGTTTTTGTCAAAAACTTTGATTTCCTTAAAAACGAAAAAAAAAATTTTTGTAAACTTTTTTCGACTTTTCAAAAAAAAATTTTTCTTAAAAATTTTCTTGATTTTTTTCGATTTTTTTTTTTATAATGAATTTTTAAAAAACAAAAAATTGAGTAAAAAGTGAAAAACAAATGAAATTATTGATTTTTGAATGGATTAGGGTGAGTTTAAGGGACAATAACCTTGTTCCCTTATTTTTTCCAAAATTTCAATCAATTGGTCCGGGAAAAACCGTTGAACCGATCGCTCCAGGGATTTAGGGGGTTCTTTAAGGAACAATAGACTGTAAAATTTTCCTCAAACCTTAGCTTTCCCGCCCATATTAGCGAAGATACAGCCAAGTAACCAAAAAAGGAGAAAAAGTCACTTTTTTCCACTTTTTTCAATTCAATGTTAGAGGTGGAAAAAAATTTTTTCTTCACTAACTCTTGACTGTGCTTAATTGGAAATTTTATGCAGATAAAGAAACTCGGCGCCCGCTTGCTGTGCGACTAGTAGTTCCAGAGATATTAGCAGTTGAATGGAAAAGGATGCTTTTGCATTCAAAGTTCGATATCTCGGAGACAAATGGTCGTAATTGAGCCATCCAAAGCGATTTTTGAAGCTGAATAAACACGCTAAGAGACCTATACAATGGAGTAGCTCGAAAAAATTTTTCCATGCCCATAGAGTGAAAAACGAAACCTAGAAAATTTAGAAAAAAATTATTTTCAGCTTTGTTTAAGAATTGCATGGAAACCGGAGCTCAAAAAATTTTTTCACCAAAAATCTAAAAACTAGAGTTTTCAAGCTTCAAAACCCTTTTTTTTTAATTTCCTGTACGATTATTTTTCACTGAAATACAGCCTGTTGAAAATCACCCAAAAATTTCAAAAATTTTTATGTTCCCTTAATTTTTGCGAGGAGTGTAGAATAAATTGAAATCTTATTAGTTTTTGTAAAGAGGCTGTGATTGCATAATTTTATTTAAAAAATAGATACCTTATTAGACTAACATTTCCACTATTATTCTCTAGTTCTCAAAATGAGTTAGCTTTTATCATTATTTAACTTTTTTTTATAAAATCAATATAAATCCAATATCATCTAAATGTCATGTATATTTTTTTTAAATAGTTTATTTATGTACACTTTATTGCATCATTTATAAAATAGTAAACACATTTAACTGTAATAAGAAATGATACAAAAGGCGGCCTTATCGCTAAGCAATCTCTTCCAGACAACCTTTGGGTAGAGAACATTGAGAAAGAGAAAGAAAAACAAAGGGTAGGTGGCGCACTATTATATTAGTACTATTATATATAAACAAATATATACAAAGATATATACATATATATATGTATATACATATATATACATAAACAAATACATACATAAACATACACAAACTTAAAAGTACACATACAACAGGAGAGAGTTATGTTTATAATTGTGAAATAGTGAGCTGAAACACATAACACTGATCACAAAAGTACTATGGAAGATCACTGCAGTTTATTTTATATTGATCACATAGTTCTGTGCAAACTGGAGTTGTACTAGAAACTTGAGAGGCTGGCAATGCCTCCCTTTCACTAATAGGCATGGGGTCCAATAACTGGTACATGTACGAGTACAATTTCTGTACTGCTGTATATGGCAACTGACTCGATGAATCAGTGCATTTGGTATCCCATGTGCTAAGTTAGGATATAATCTCCACATGTACCAAATTTCATTCAAATCTGTTCAGAAGTTTTTGCGTGAAAGAGTAACAAATATCCATCTATTCATGTGGTTATAAATTTTCGCATTGATTATATAAATAGGATTATTATATTAATAGGATTTGTATATATTTATCTAGATATGTATCAGTTAAAATGTACATTTGTATATTTATTTACACTTTATTACACTATTTATAAAATAGTAAATACATTTAACTGTAATAAGAAATGATACAAAAGGCGGCCTCATCGCTTAGCAATCTCTTTTTCTTCTTCTTCTCCAGACAACCTTTAGGTAGAGGACATTAAGAAAAGAAAGAAAAACAAATGGTAGGTGACGGACTATTATATATAAACAAATATATACAAAGATATATATATGCATATACATACATATACACATTTTTGAATGTATTATATTTCTATATATGTTTAAAAACAGACAGTATTATCATATTTCCAACTAAACTGTTTATAATCACTCCTCTCCATTTAAAGGTTCTGTGGAAGAGATAACTTTTCTTAACAAAGTCGCCTAGTTTTCTGTTACCTTGTAATATTTATATTTGTACTAAGTTTGACTGCTGGAATGTTTATTGTCTCATAAAGTGTATGTATGTAGTGAATGTAAGAAAGTTATGCGTAGTGTATGTATGTATGTATGTATGTATGTGTGTGCAGACAGATATCGAACGTGGTTTGGCAGCGGGCGGCGGCAGCACGCGTGGCCGAGGCGCTGGCGGCCCGCGACGCGGCGGCCGGCGGCGGCGGCGGCGGCGGGGCGCTGCTGCGGCCGCTCACCATCGCCCGCTTCGTGGACGTGGCCGCCGCGCTGCTGGCCGCGCTCGTGACCGACACCAGGCTCAACACCGACAACTACGTCACTAAGGTACCATAACCATACATTGACAGTTCACTACCGTGCTTTCCAGGGAGAACCACATGCAACTGTTACACTTCATTATCAATAATTTCTTTTCCCCTTTCCTTTTAATTATTTATTCATTAGTACATATATGTTTACATGGCGGACTTAATGCTAACAGCATTCTCTCCCAATCATAGGGAAGTAGGGGGGAAAGGGATTGTTAGCAATGGAGTTTGACAGCCTCATTGCTATCAATATGCCCTATTATATTGCCTCCACGTGGTTCCTCTGGAAACCATCGTGAACAATTCTTGTTCGATGGGCTAACTGACCTGCTTCATCCTCACCTATCATCCTTTACTGGAGCCCCGCCGATTTATACCGATAGCACGGGTGGGGTTGCCATTTCATTGTCACCCATTAAAAAAACCATATAACCTTGAATGCGGCACTAGTAATTATTGATATACATACATACTAAAATTACATATATAAATGAATACATATATATAAATAACAAATATACTTACACATATATAACATGTACTATATTATACACGAAATTGAGAATAATATAAAGTAACTTACTGCTCAGATAAAAAAGTGAGCATGAATGTTTTTTTTAAACTGTTTAGTTGATAGTGTCTTAATGGTATCAGGAAACATGTTCCAGAGCTGTGAAGAGTATAGGAGATAAGAATTACAATTAACTCCTTTCTCCTTAATTGCGATGGTATTTAGAGAGGACTGTGTGAAGGTTTTTTTTTTATACAATTTAGAATGGCAAACAAGCTAACGGCCCACCTGATGGAAAGTGGTAACCGTCGTCTATAGACATGAGCAGTACAATGGATATAAAAAACTATACTGTTTCTCCCATGATACCCCCCATGCGTTGCCATTCCTGAGGACTCAGGTGTTATTCCTCTGTACCCAGTAAATTCACGCTATATCCCACCCTTTAAACCGAAACACAGCCATGCAAACACAACTGCTTCCCGGTTGAAACACGAATGGGACAGAGGTACCCAAGCAATCGACTCTGGTAAGGTCAACCTTACCTCGGTATATTGCTAACAATAGAGATAATTGTATTTCCTGATGTCTCCAACAGTTGCCATATGTGGCGAAGCGGCTGCTGTACCCGGGCGTGGTGTCCAAGTCGTGGCTGAAGACGGTCAACACGCTGCACGCCTTCCCGCACGCGCTCGCGCTCATCGCCTACCTGCTCGACCTCGTCAACCACGTCGCAAGTATCCCTTATTAGTGTTTTAAATAAGCCTTTTATTAATTGGAGTGATTGTAATATTTGATTTTTTTTTCTTTTTTTTTTTTTATTTAATTAGCATGCATAAATACATTAAAAAAAAAACTGGATTTTTAGTACCACTTAAACCTCTTGGGCTTGTGTGTGATACTTTACATTTGGTTCTCAAATGTCAATATTTACATTCATATTCTGCTGTTTCAGCAAGGTTGGACAGTAAGCTTTCAGTTTAAACTTTATGTTTTTAACAGTGATATTGTTTCGCAAGTCGGTAGGTAGAGAATTTATTAATCGCGGTATAAGGTAGGCGCTCGTTCGCTCGCCATTGTAATTTTTTGCTCGAGTAGTGGCTAGCTTGTTTTGCGCGGCGGAGCGAGTATGTATAGCATGATTTATTTTTGTTTGAATTTCCTGTTTAAAGAATTGTACTTTTAAGAGGCAATTTTTTAATGAGATGAGAAAGGAACAATTTATTTATTTATTTCATCAACTGGATGAGCTTTACAGTCATAATTTTATATTATATATAATTTTATATTAAAAATATTTACCTTAACTAGAAGTAATATTAGAACCTAAATCTCTGAACACAAACACACTGTGTTGTCGTCTTATGAAAAAAAAATGTATATATATTTGTTTTAGGAGCTACCCGTGACTGATGAGTGGCTGTATGTAAGGAAAGATGAGTTGGCGTGCTTACGACGGGATTACCTTTCCAAGTGTTGGATCAGGTAAAATGTATAATCATAACTTGAAAATTTTTTTTTTATACGATTTAGAATGGCAAACAAGCTGCCGGCTCACCAGATGGAAAGTGGTAACCGTCACCTATAGACATGAGCAGTACCATACTTGAACATAAGTTCGCCTTTGCTAACATTGTTGTTAACTTCTTGTTATTATTGTATGTTTTAGTGCAATAAAGATATATAATAAATAATCACATAACATTATAAATTAATACTTTTATAGCCCATCGTGACGAATTCAACAAGAATTGTTCACGATGGTTTCCAGGGGGAACCACGTGGAGGTCGACCAGATAGAGCATGTTGCTAGCAATGGGGCTGTCAAACTCCATTGCTAACAACCCCTTTCCCCCCTATTAGGTAGGTTATATGCTTGTAAAAGTATTTACTTTAGTCATATAATGTTTTAAATAAAAATATCTATTGAACAGGTTTCAAGACCCCGGGCATAAGTTTGAAGACTTGAATGAGGAGTACTTGCAGAACTTGAAGGCGCTACTGGGCAACGATGACGAGAAAATTAATGAGTTGGAGCAGATTATAAGTCGTATGTTACTTTTATCATTATGTGTGAATCTGTATTTATATATATATATATATATGAATATTATTTTCCGAATCATCGTAAATTTTTTAGATTACAATTAAATTAAATTTTTTAGATATTATTGCACGTATTATTTAAGGGTTTTATATTATAAAATGGTTGATTGAACTTTACATTATTTGTAATTGAATTTAGTGGTAAAAATCATTAATGTTGGAAAAATAATTTATTGGATTAATACAAAAAAAGTGATATTGACAATACAAAGAAGTATCAAAATTAGATTTGGTAAGGATATTATGTAATCTCTTATATTATCGTTTATTAAATATTATAAATATTTTGTATCTCTTAGTCCCAAAGATGGTTGACGTCAGGCAGGCGGCCGGTCGTAAAACTATAAGCCAAATCCTTTAGTAATATGGATAAAACCATATTACGCCGACCACAGATAATAATTGGGTAGGAAGATGATTATCTCTTAGGTTCTCAACGACTTAACCAATCTTTCTGAAATTTAGTACACACACACTATTTTTAGTTTTATCTTTATCTGTATAGTTTTTATTCTCGATCATTCTATATTTTTCTTTCAGCCTCTCAAAGGTTGACTGTAATAAATTCCTCTATGGAATAAGTCCTTCATTGTAAATCTTTTTAATGTGTCCAATGTAAAATATGTTTAATAAAGATTTTACAACACCAACAATTATTATATATGGGAAGGAGAAGGCTATGGGTTTTTTATACTGGGTAGTGAACATATTTTAGTCGAGTGTACAAAGACGCGAGTGAAAGCCAGTCACGCGTAACTTTGGGAGCTTTTTTATTTTTGAACGCTGTAGAACAGCCTTTTCCAAAGTGGGCGATAACGCTCCCTTGTGGGCACTGCAGGTCTATAGGGGCACGGTAAGAGACTCAGAAAAAACGGGGCGTTGTGTAGAGGCTTGGGGGGTGATTTGTTGATCTTGAACCAATGGTGGTTTTTAAGTAGGTGAAAAAATGGGGACGCTAAAAAATAATTTATTTTCAAAGTGGGCAGGAGACAAAATAAGTTTGGGAACCCCTGGTGTAGAGAACGCGTCTCAGTGTGAGTATCGGTGTGCAGAGTACCGCGCGTGCCTGGAGGACGAGGCGGAGGCGGCGGCGCGCGCCGACGAGGCTCGGCGCGGCGAGCGGCGCGCCGCGCTGGCCGCGGCCGCACGCGCGCTGCACGCCGCCCGCGCCGACGCGGCCGCGCGCGCCGCCGCCGCCCGCGCCGCCGCCGCCGACCACGCCGCCGCGCTGCGCCTGCTCGACGCCGACATCGACCGCGCCAAGTACATTTACATTTTTTTAACAATAGTAATATTATAATGGGAACCCCACGCCTACGATATCTGTATGCTAGCAGGGTATCTTCAGTAGATTATGTAACGATAGGAATAAAGACAACCAAACAACCCATATATCAAACTTTGCGTTATTTTTATGAGCCGAAATACCGCCGACGAGAACCCCAGCGCTCCGCTGCTGCGTATATACTAGGAGATAAATGAGTGAGGTTGCCCTGACAGCGCGCAGAGCAGCGAGCTGCGCCGCGAGCTGGAGGCGCAGCGCATGAGCGTGGCGGAGCGCACGCGGCTGCTGGACGACGTCGACTACGCGCTGCGCGTGCAGGACTCCAAGCGGGCGCTCGCCGACCAGATCGCCAAGGTACGCCGCGCCTGCTGGCAGCCACCGCTGATACAGAAATGTTCATAATTAATCCGGCTCGAAGGACCAAATGATTAGATTAATTTTGCGACTTCATGATGATGGAAACTTTAAATTCAAAAGTTTAAAATACATAGTTACGATTTCACAAATTAGTTAATTATATGAGAGTATTATTACCGTTATAATTAATTATCAGTAATAATTTATTGCTATGTTAGATGGTGCTGAGCAAAGAGACAGAACTGGCCCTCTGGCAGAAGAAGACCCTGGACAGCTGCGTGGAGTACAAGCAGGGTCTCATACATTTATCAGCACAGTTCCCCGATCTTGCCAAGTTGGCCATTGATGAAAAGTACGTAATTTAAATAACTGTCGTATGTGTTTGAATTTGGATGCAGGTGAGTCAGGACCATTGTTTATAACAGTTTATGGGGGAGGCTTATGATCAACAGTGGATGGATAATGGCTGAAATGACGTTTGAACCTAGATATTGTTTAACTCAGTCAAATAACTTATTCATATTTACAAGTAAGTTTTAAAATTAGAACATTGTAATGTTGCTTCAGTGACAGTAGTTTTAAAAAATAACTGTAATTTAAAAGAATACGAAATAAAATGAAATTTGAATTTAGAACATTATATAGTTGCCTCAGTGACAATTTTAAATTCTTTTTATGAGAAAATAAGATTTTAAAATTTGAAAATAGAACTGTTATTATCTTGAAATTGGAACGTAAAGAATGTGGTAACCGGCAGGGAGCTGATGGAGGCGGAGTGTGCAACGCGAGTGAGCGAGGCGACTGCAGCGCTGCGGGCGCTTGAAGGAGCGCTGGTGGCGCGGCGCGCCGCTGCCGCCCGCGAACGCGCCGCCGGCGGCAGGAGGCGCGCCGCCCTGCTGGTACGTAGCGGCCTGACATGGAGGGATTATAATACTTAGGGAAACAGTGTTGGAAAATGGTATACATTGCCTATTGACACAAACAGCAACCTAAGAATGATAGTCATAGTACTCCTAGATGTGTTGTCATTCGTATAAAGTATGATCTTATGCTTCCTTACTTAATGTCATTGCTATACCTCATCCTTCATATACGAGTAGCACACAGCCATATAAGCATAACAGTAGCTGCTTCACAGCAGAATTACAAGTATAGACATACTGGACAGTGTTACCCAAGCAGAGACAGTCCTTGTACAAACTGTTCATATTCAGTCAGATATTGCTGGCTGGCTGCTACATATTTTGGGTCATTAAATTATTTACATATGTAAATTTGATTCAATAGGAAGAAACGCGTACAAAAATTGCTGATATCAAAGCGCTACTACACCGCGAGCAACAGTGCCTCGAGGCGGAAGCGGCCAAGGAGGCCGTTGAAGCTGCAGCCTGGTCCGCGGAGGAGCAGGAGGTAGCCAGCCGTCTAGACGACCTGAGGAGTCACCAGGAGGAATATGCGAGAGTGGACAGTGAGCTAGACTTCTGGGAGAAACAGGATGTTGCGTGAGTATTTCTGAAAACTGTTGCAGTTATATTTGGAATGTTTATACTCTGCACTATGTTTTTAATATTTCTGACAATGAAGTCTCTATTCTTAGACATCTAGAAACATTACTACATATAGAACTCTTCAGTGTTGCTTGAAATAGGTCATTATGGAGATTGAAGCAAATAAATTTTATTATAATCAAATGTATATATCTAATAAAGTAATTCATAAGGATATTAGGATATGACTAGTCAAAAATGAAATAAAAGAAATGGCATAATTATATAAAAATTATACATACATCCTAACAAACTTGCTCTTAAAATTGTAGCATATACAGTAACAAATAGACTTCTAAAGAAAACAATTCCATAACATAATTTACATAATCGATTCGATAAAGTGAAGCAATACCAAACAGTAACTCCATGTCCCTAAATTAAGAGACAGAGAACTACAAAAATAGGAGTCAGTTAAAAAATCTACAGTGTAGTAAATATTGTGCAGTCTTAGGCTCCATAGCCGCTGTAGTTTCTAACCAATATCCCCTCCCCACTTGCAGTGACTCCTTTTCCCTAAAAATCATTTTTCTACCAACTTCCTTTATTCACTCTCAGTTTCCCTCCTTTTTCCTCGATACTTTCCTTCATACTGTAGGTGCTGGATACTATCAACAAGTGCATTCCCAAGGAGGATTGACGTCTGTCAGGCAGGCGGTCGTAACATTTAAAAGCTTTTAATTTTATCCACATTATTAAACGTATATTACGCCAATTTCAAAATGTATGTAATTGGGGTAATGGCAGGAAAATAATAATCTACTACAATATAGTAAATCCAGTTTCACTTCCTATTTTACAGATGGCAGACGAAGTTGGGTGAGCTGCAACGGTACGTGGTGTCTCAACAGGCGGAGATGCAGCGCGTGCTGCAGGTCGCTCGGGACCGGCGTCTCGAGCTGGTACGGACCACCGTGGCTTCCTGGGAACGAATGCTGTAGAACGGATGGAATGTTTTTACCACCATCACCATGTGCCCGATTTACCCCGATATACTTGTTTTGCCACTTCGAGCAGACATATTTACTGTCTTTATAATTAGCTAGCTAGTACTAAATCTGAAGTTGATAACGTGTTTATCGATAAATAATAAGTTTAAATTCTTTCGCCTGATGGGTACCATGGACAAGAGGCAAAAAATCGCAATAACTCATATCAAAGAGAAGCCACAAGCCGGATGCTTACAATCCTTTTATAATCCTAGACTGTCATTTCTTACTATAAAAATTACATTGATAAGTGTTGTTTGTAATTTAATTGTAGGATCTACATTATCTCGTACTGTAAAACAGGATAATCAATTAAATTTCACCCTAGACCTATTTTATACAAATCCCCTACCATTAATTTCACATAATGATATCTCAAGAACTTTGAGTCACAGTTGTTTAAAATTGTTCATAATACTTGTAATTTAACTGATATTAAACTACCATTTTATTTCAATGGTTTATGTTCATTCGTACATTTCTAAAGTCTTATGGTGGATTAATATAGCATATTATAGTGTAAGGTTTATGTATTTTGATAATAAAAAACAGAAACCAATTTTTATCTATTTATTTTTTACATCATCTATTACTGAAAGGTGTAGTCATGTCAATATTGTTTTCAACTTGCTCGCAGTACTGTTTGAATGTGGGCTGTGCCCACACGTGATGATGGTGGACCTTCGGCTTGGAAACGATACGGGTTGGCGGTGGCACCGGCGGCTTGAACGCCATCTGTGAGCCGTCGTACTGCTCGAACACTTGTATTGGGGTGCTGGAACAACATTAACGATCAATATATTTGTATCAGCTAAGAAAATTGGTTTAACTAAAGATGACTGTACAAAATTCGTTTGCTTAGGCACCTCTGTCTCATTTGTGTTTCAACCGTGAAGCAATTATGTTTGCATGGCTGTGTTTTGGTTTGAAAGATGGGATATGGTAGTGAATTTGCAGGGTAATAACACGAAATAATAAGAGGAATAACACCTGAGTCCTCAGGAACAGCAACACATGGGGGCGAAGCAGTATACTCTGTTGTGACCATGGTCTCATGTCTATAGGTGATGCTTAACACTTTCCATCAGGTGAGCCGTCAGCTTGTTTGTCATTTTAAGTGGCGTAAATCTACGCAGTAAACTTAAAAACTAATCTATTTCGTAATTAAAAAACAACTTTTAATTCTAATTATTTGCCTCAATTCCACGTTCTAAATTAAACGTATAAAAGAGAACCATAGGTTTATTCTAAATCGATGAAATGTTGATAGGGCCCTGGATGGGCGTGTGTCGACCGAAGAGGCGACGTGCTGAACGGTCAAGATAAAAGTAGTAAGAAGTAGTAAGGCCACAGCGACCGTGTGTAGAACGACCTGATAAGGTTTATATGAGTAACAAGCGCTATTTCCCCGATTGCGAGGCGAGTGCACTCACAGCTTGCCGAGGTCGGGCGGCGCGGTGTGCGGCAGCAGGCGCGCGGCGCGGCAGAGCGCGGGCTGGTGGTGCGCGCGCAGCGCCGCCAGCTCGTGCGCGGCCGCCGCCTGCGCGCCGCAGTGCTCGGCCGACGGCAGCCACGGATCGAAGCGACCCGAGCCAGCGGCCTCGCCCTCCTGCTCGAGGAGCGACGCCACCGGCTTGCTTTGCTATTGTACAACATTTCATTATTGAGTACATTCGTTCTTCTAACAGTATCGACCTATTCTTCGAATCTATTGAAAATAGTATGAACCATTCCCACGCCAATCTTTTAAGGTACCATCCAGCATTCTTTTATTTACTTTAAAACATATCGATATCAATGAATACCGAGTAGTACTAGATAACAACTAACATTACAAACTTCTCTCATTTTAATTTTGTATTTAATTTTAAAAAGGAAAATGTAATTTGAGTAAGCAAGTCTCAGAGAATAATATCTTGTAGTAAAAATTTAATATAGAAATTAAAATGTGACTGTCAAATAACAGCTATTATAAGTCATCATCATGTAGCCTTTAATTGTCCACTGCTGAACATAAGCCTCCCGCTTGAGGAGGTTTTACCATTAGTTGCCATGCTTGATAGCCGGATTGGCAATCGCAGTCTGGGCTTTAGAAATGTTTTAAGTGGGACGCTGTTGCCCATTCATTGTCCTCGCTTAGCCGGCACTTATGATACACACATGAAAGGAATGGGAGACCTATTCTATGCCGGGACCACACAGCCATTGTGAATCATACTGCATTGCAATTATTTATGTCTGCTACGGTCACGTTTTAAAATAATGTCAAATATAATCAAATGTTCAAATAAATTCATAATCAAGAATGATTTATAATATAATCAAGGTCATAAAGCCCTCACTGAATAGTAAGTACCTGAGCAAGCCGTTGCAGCAACAGCAGGCAGGCGAGTGCTGCATGCGGCTCCAGCTGCAAGCTGGCGGTGAGCAGTCGCTTAGCGATCGCTAGTAACACATTCGACGAGACGCGCCGCGCACGCGAGCATACTTGCCACACTGCCTCCACTATAATCTTCGCATCTTCATGAGTTGAGCCTAAAAGAACATTTTAGTCTTTTTGTGAGATAAAGGCAAAGGTACCGTGCTTATATAGCTATGTTCATGATATCTTCAATTTTAAAATAAAATTCACCTGATAAGAAATTCGTCTTTTACTCGTCGTGTGGATCGTAAAATTTAAAATACATTGTGCGGCGTCAAAACTAAATATTATTAATTACTAGCTGACCTCGTAAACGTTGTTTTACCACTTATTGCGGAATATAAAAATCGCGCTTACAAAACAGGGGTTGATCGTAAAAGGGTGAAAATTTGAATTTGTATGTATTTTTCAATGATAAATCACATTTAAATAAAACTAAAAAATTTTGTCAAAAAAATAAAAAAAAATTTTTTAGAGGTGGGTCACCCTTATCATTGAGGGGTATAAAAAATAGATGTTGGCCGATTCTCAGACCTACCGAATATGCACACAAAATTTCATGAAAATCGGTAAAGCCGTTTCGGAGGAGTTTGGTAACAAACACCGTGACACGAGAATTTTATATATAAGATATAGCTGTGGTGCATTTCCGGTGGGAAAGTAATCAGCCATCTGATTCAACACCATCTGAATTAGCTTTTTTCATTTTGACCAACCTGCCCCTTCCAGGGTGGAAGCGTATAAATATTACATTCATTACACATTCAGTTTGCATGCAAAATGAATAATAAATATTGTTGACCGTTCGTAAAATAAGATCTTACAAAAAATGAAATTAATCGTCCGGCAACGGTTATTAGTGGACTGTATGAAATTTTAATACAATGGTGGTAGTTAACATAAGAAACACAAGAGGATAATTAAAGTGGAGACCACTGACCTGAAACTTTGTAGTTAGCAGGATTCGGTTCTGGCTTTAGGCTTCCCAGTACTTCTGGCTCGTTCGAACTTACCCTCAGATCCAGGTTACCTATCCACCGCCTTGAACCGACCAGCAGTGCAATGCCCTCCTCTCAATCAGCCTCTTGGTTATGTGTGATATGATTAAAAAAGCGATACGAAAAGACAAACGATATTCGCGGCAATATATGCACGCGTGCGATAATATTTTTAAACGAGAACGACGACAACGAACGTACGTTCTACCGACACATTCGATAACAACCGACAGACTTTTTTTTATTTTGTAAAAATGTTGCCAGGCGAAATTTATTTAAGCTACAATTCTTAACATTCCGCCCACCAAAATACAACATATTTTCCTAATTACACATTAGCAATAGGTTTCCTTTCAAACGACACAATTAATTTAACGATAAATAACGACAAGTTAAACGACAAAAATTTAACAAAGGTCTTTAATTTGATAACGGTAGAGGGCACAGTTTAACGACTGGCCTCTTACATTCACCAGAATTGGTTCGAATGGTAACGACTCTACAAACTCCATCAGTACCACGGTGAAGTTTGACTACTCGACCAATCCTCCATTTCATTGGACTGCATTGCTCATTGACAATGAGAACAAGAGTGCCGACATCAATCTCCTGTTGTTTGTTGTACCATTTGAGACGCGACTGCAAGGTATGCAAGTACTCTAAATGCCACTTGCGCCAGAAATCCTGATGGATTTTTTGTAGCAATTTCCAACGCTGCAACGGTCCCAATTTTATATCAACTAGATTACTTTCAGGTAATATAGTGAGAGGTTCCATGGTGAGAAAATGACCAGGAGTCAACACCGAAAAGTCATTGGGATCCGAACTGATAGGCGATAGAGGTCTTGAGTTTAACATGGCCTCCATTCGAGCCAAGACGGCACAAAACTCTTCGAAAGCAAGACGCTGCACACCCACTACACGAGACAAATGAGTCCCCACCGACTTCACACCAGCCTCTGCCAAACCGGAAAAATGCGGACCACCGGGTGGATCAAAGACAAATTCAATCCGCTCCACATGCGCAGCACTCCGCAGCAAGCCATGCAATACATTCGCTGCACCGATAAAATTTCCACCTTGATCCGAAATCAACCGAAAGCAACGACCGCGCCGAGCGATAAAGCGCCCCAAAGCCGCCAGGCACGCCTCCGCAGTTAACTCAGACACGAGTTCAAGGTGCACCGCCCCGGCGGCAGTGCATACAAAAACACATACGTACGATTCAAATGCACGTGTACCACGACCACGACCCAAACCAATATCGAAAGGACCAGCACAGTCGACCGCCGAAACCGAAAATGGCCCCACCTGACCGACACGACACGCCGGCAAGTCACCCATGATAGGTGGCGCCGCAACTCCAGGACGAGCACGAAAGCATTCCACACACGAGGACACCACTGCATGAATAGCTCTCCTCGAAGACAACATCCAAAACTCTTGAGATAATAAGCCCTTCAAAGCCCGCACACCAGGGTGCACAAACCGATGATGACACTCCTCGATAACGAGTGTTGTTAATCCATGACTACGAGGCAATAAAATTGGATGTTTGACATCACAAGTTAGGCCTCCCCTGGAAAGCCGACCGCCCACCCTCAAAAGACCATGTTCATCCAAGAATGGAGACAACTTTCGAATGGGTTTGGAAATGGAAAGCGACGATCCTTCCTTCGATAAACTACAAAATTCTGATGCAAAACAACGCTCCTGAACATGCCTCACTAGAAAACGAAACGCTTGATTTATCTCTGCACCCGACAAATTACAATTATTTTTCAGCATAGGGTTTTGCAAATTATGAATATATCTAAAACAATAAGCCAAAATACGCAAGGCGCGCTGTAACGACGAGAATCTATTTAATAAATCATCTATAAACGACATATTAGAGGCTGTGAAAAGACTATAAATCTTTTGTTCATCAGCAGCGGCTTGATCGAACGACATCTCTGAATGTGGCCACGACACTTCAGGGTTGGAGAGCCAGGCAGGTCCCGCCCACCATAACGTATTCTGAACTAAATCAACAGGAAGTAAGCCGCGAGAACCACAATCCGCTGGATTTTCAAACCCAGAAACGTGATGCCAATTTTGCGGAGGGACTTTCTCCTGAATATTTACCACTCTATTAGCCACGAAAGTTTTCCATTTAGATGGACAAGCACGAATCCAAGTCAGAGCGACAGTTGAATCTGACCAAGCATAAATATTACTAAAGGGATAAAACTCTTTTAAAGCATCGACAAATGAGCAAATTAAGTCCGACAATAAGACAGCTGCTAACAATTCCAAACGTGGAATTGAGCACTTACGTAGAGGAGCTACCTTTGATTTTGCACAACACAAGCGCACGACGACAGAACCATCATTCTTAACGACACGACAATATATGACGGCACAATAACCTCTTTCCGAGGCATCACAGAACCCATGGAGTTGTAATGACTCGAAAGACTCGACCATTCTGCGAGGAATGGAAAACGAACTTAACGACGACAATTGTGATTTAAATTTAGACCACTCTTGACTGATAGTGACGGGAGCATCACTATCCCAATCGACACCCGATAACCACAAAAGTTGTATCAAATATTTTGCCAGAAATACCACTGGTGCTAACAAACCCAATGGGTCGAAGATTCTAGCGATGTCCGACAGAATGGATCGCTTGGTACAACGAGTATCACTGGAAGATGTCTTAAATGTAAAAAGATCATCCCCAGGAAACCATGAAAGACCCAATATTTTAACCGAAACATCACGAACATCTTCAAAATCACGAAGTTGCTCCGAGTACAAGTCGGAATCTGACACCTTTTCTAGAAATTCTGGACAGTTTGAAGTCCATTTACGCAAGTGAAGATGACCCGACGACAAAATTTCTACTAATTCCTGACGTATTTGCAGAGCATTCTCTACAGAATCGGCGCCTGATACGACGTCATCAACATAAGTATCTCTAGCTAATACTGCACTACCACGTGAAGCAAGAGACGAAAATTCCTTTGCCAACCTAGCAATGCACCAAAGAGCCTGATATGGGGCACAGGATACACCATAAGTCACTGTGAGTAATCGAAAATCCCTAACAGGATCATTAGGAGAAGGACGCCACAAAATGCGTTGATAATCACAGTCTCGAAGATGAACAAGAAATTGACGATACATCTGCTTGATATCTGCAGTGAACACAACTGCATGCCAACGAAATCTGACTAACAAGTCAAAAATGTTCTTTTGCAGCTTAGGGCCCGGTAATAAAGAATCATTTAAGGACCTTCCTGTAGTATCCTTGGCGCTTGCATCGAATACTGTACGCAAAGGAGTAGTAGCCGAGTCAGGCCGCATCACTCCATGATGCGGAATGTAATAAAAATTACCATCATTCGATGAAGGTGGTTCAACTTCCTCCATGTGACCACTTTGAAAATAGTCATCCATGAATTTGACATAAGCAGTCCGAAATAGAGGGTTTGTTTTAAATTTCCTCTCCAAATTTAAAAGACGCTTGAGAGCAATCTCACGAGAATTACAAAACTTGGGCTTCGCCTGAGGGTCAACGAAAGTTAATGGTACTACCATCCTACCTTCAGGACTACGACAATATGAAGCGTTCATATAGTTTTCACACGATAATTCTGATTTCGAAAGTACGACAGATTTGGGGGGATCAATAGTTTCTAATTCCCAAAAACGTTTAATATTGCTGTCCAAAGACCAACTTGAAACAAAGAGACAATCATTGTTTGTGGAACTAGAGACACGATGAGAACGATAAGAATCAACATGAGTAGCACATTCTCCCATCACTACCCAGCCGAATACAGTGCTAACAGCAATGGGCTGACCTACATTGCCTTTGACAAGGCCTTCTTGAAGTGCTGATGTCAAAATGTTAACACTAACTAACATATCGATAGGTCCAGGTATGTGGAACGAGGGATCAGCAAGATCCAAATCCAGAATATGTTTCCAAGCCGAGACATCAATTTGTCCGGATGGCATATCTGAACAAATCTTTGGTAAAACAAAAGCTTCAAATGAAAATTTACAAGTGACATCACCATTTGATGGAATAATTTCACAAGCGACTGATCCAAGTGTGTCCGCTGACACATGACCAATACCACTAACAGATTGTTTGGTATTCCCAATGTGAAGTCCAAGTTTCCTTGCACAGGTGTGTGTAATAAAATTGCAAGCACTAGCACTATCCAAAAGAATACGAATAGGTGTCCATTTATTTAATTTAGTTTTAATGAGAACAACTGCAGTTGAAAACAAAACTTGAGTTTCAGTGCCCAATACAGCCAAGGTGGTGGTAACTGCTGAAGCTTGCGGTGAAAGCTCTGTATTATCACCTTTGTCAAAATGAAGTAAAGTGTGATGTCCATATTTACACTTAGAACAATTGCTAAATGTTCTACAATTCTTTACAATATGTGAGGGCCGAAAACATCCAATACACAGTTTATTTTCTTTTATTAAAGAGAATCTTTCAAAGGGTGACAAGCTATTGAATTTTGAACACTTCTCCACACTATGACTGGAAGAAGAACAAGCAATACAGTTAACCGAAGGCACAATAAGCGATGGTTTTGACCCAATTGTTGGTTTACTAGTAATAATATTTGACTTTGATGTGTTTGAATTCTCCAAGGCTCGACTTCTTTTTTCTATGAAGTTAATTAAATTTTCATATTTAGGTATATCAACATTTGAATCCAGTTGTAACTCAAATGCTTCCCTTGTTACTGCATCCAATTTACTCCACAACAAATTAAATAACATGAAATTACTATCAGGTAACTGGTATTTCGAAAGTATATCTAAATTTTCTTTAAATGTTCGACAAATTCTGTTTAATTCTAAGCTACTCTTTGACTTCACTGATTCACAATTTAATAATCTTTCATAAAAGACAGTAGCGATGACTCTTTTTTGTTCATATTTGTGTTTTAAGGTGTTATATGCTAACAAATAGTTTTCATCACAAAGGGGATAATTTTTTATTAAATCTAAAGCTTCACCTTGAACATTTGACAATAAGTAATGAAGTTTTTCTACTGGTGCTATCTCTTTACAGTGAATTAGTGAGTCGAACAACTGAATAAAAGAGACCCAATTTTCAATACGGCTGTCAAAGGGTTTTATAATAATTCTGGGTAATTTCATATTACTACTACCACTAGACGATATAACAGGTTTCTGTTCTATATTTTTCAAACGATGTTTTATTGATTTTACTATTTGCTCAAAACGAAATGACAATTTTAATTCACTGGATGTATCACTCCCGGACAACGATGTTAATAGTTCCAACTGTGACTTATGGAAATCATCCTCAATATCCTTTACATCCTGTAAACTATAACCAATTAAATCGGTGCCCTCCATCATTTCTATGCGGGCAAAAGCATAATCACGCCCAATGCGATTTCTATCGCCTGCATCCAACGATGAACGACTGGTTTCCATTGTTTAACAAAATAACTATTTTTTAATTACAACGCAATATCCAAATAAAATGAAATAACTTGGAAAATAACAAACAACAAAATCAAAACAAACGAAATTGACAACCAAATTACGAAAACAAAATATGACAATCAATTTTTACATTGACAGTCACTTTTAAGATACGTTCTGAAACGATAAGTTTTATTAGCGCAAAATCAATTTAAATATTTTAGATAAAGAATTACGATTTTTAAATTATCAATATTAACAATGAAAATATTTATTTATATTCAATGAATAATGTTTTTATTATTTTGCAAAAAGTTATTTCAATAAAAACGATCGGCGAGATTTATTGCGACAAATGATGGAACAAAACGTTTCATGAAATTAATACAACGAAACGCAATATGGCGTCAAAATGGAAGAAATCCTGATTGCTAATGTATGATGTAAAAGTACCCACTTATTTTTACAAAAAATTAATAATGCGAAAGAATTACGAAAATTAGTTTTTTAAACTCGAAATTACACTAAATTATCCAAAGATCGCCTTACAACAAAATTCGCCGAAGGGCCAACAAAATGTTGACCGTTCGTAAAATAAGATCTTACAAAAAATGAAATTAATCGTCCGGCAACGGTTATTAGTGGACTGTATGAAATTTTAATACAATGGTGGTAGTTAACATAAGAAACACAAGAGGATAATTAAAGTGGAGACCACTGACCTGAAACTTTGTAGTTAGCAGGATTCGGTTCTGGCTTTAGGCTTCCCAGTACTTCTGGCTCGTTCGAACTTACCCTCAGATCCAGGTTACCTATCCACCGCCTTGAACCGACCAGCAGTGCAATGCCCTCCTCTCAATCAGCCTCTTGGTTATGTGTGATATGATTAAAAAAGCGATACGAAAAGACAAACGATATTCGCGGCAATATATGCACGCGTGCGATAATATTTTTAAACGAGAACGACGACAACGAACGTACGTTCTACCGACACATTCGATAACAACCGACAGACTTTTTTTTATTTTGTAAAAATGTTGCCAGGCGAAATTTATTTAAGCTACAATTCTTAACAAATATAATCTTTAATTTTTTTTTTATCAGAAGATGCCACCCTCACGTGAGTAGTAGTAGTACTATCAGATTGTCATGACACATTATTTAATCTTATATAGATAGAGTGTCTCCATACAAATGCTTCGAGAAAAGCGGACAACTTTTTCATACAATCTTTCGTTATAAATAGTCTTATAAATTCTGCATCTTTTTAATGCGCAAAAACTCAATTTATTTATTAAATAATTAAATATAGATACGTAAAAATACATTATGTGCGTAAGTACATAGAAAACACTGATAAAAAAAGAGTCAGCTAACTTGAAAATTAGCTGATAAAAAGTTGACCCGTTTTTGAGGGTCAATGCTCTATCTATATAATCCAAGTATTGAATATACTGTTCTGTATTGTGTTATACTGTGGTCACTAACCAGCATGTACGCCTAGCATGTGCTGGTAGAGGTACTGGTGGAAGGTGGCAGGGTCGACGTTGAGCGCGTCGCCAGCGCCCGCGAGGAGGGCCAGCACGGTCCGCACGCACAGCAGCCGCTGCCGAGGACCCACCAGCTCGTCTGCAATCAGCCGCGCCAGGATTGCCACCAAGTCCGAGTAGTACTCCAAGTTGATCACGTGCGTGAACCTGGCCGGATGGAGTTACTAATTAGTATGAAACAAGTGTAATTAGCTTCATAAAGAAATCAACTTCATATGTAAAAACACACATACACATACCAGAGGGAGACTTTGTACAAAAGTCGATTGCTTGGGTACCTCTGTCCCATTCCTGTTTCAACCGTGAAGCAGTTGTGTTTGCATGGCTGTGTTTCGGTTTGAAGGGTGGGATATGACAATGAATTTACTGGGTACAGAGGAATAACACCTGAGTCCTCAGGAATGGCAACGCATGGGGGGTAACATGGGCGAAACAGTATACTCTGTTATGTCCATGGTACTGCTCATGTCTATAGGCGACGGTTACCACTTTCCATCAGGTGGGCCGTAAGCTTGTTTGCCATTCTAAGTTGTATAAAAAAAAAAAAAAAATCTTACATCTTACTAATATAATAAAATTGTAACTAAACGATGTCTGTGCATGAGAGATCAAAATGACATGAGAGGTCTTAATATAAACAAACAAAACAAAATTATAATTATTTGAAATTTTGTCTGCTTGTCTATGTCTGTGTTCTGGCATCATACAAGAATTACTACAGCAAATTGGATACGGTTTAAACATTTGTATTCCTGAATGTCTAACTTAAAATCTGGTGTATGTTCTATCTAGAAGTTATTTATTCCATTGGTTTTACTACTGACATCTAAGCATACGAAGTAGTGGGCAAAATCACATAATTTTTTTATAATCCAATATATATATATATATATATATATATATATATATAACTCAATAGTTGGCAAACAAGCATACAGTCCACCTGATAGTAAACGGTTACCGTAGTCTATGATTAAAAAAAAATAATAATACCATAGTTTAAAACAAATAGATCTACGAAAAAATCTCTACATCTCCCCACAATAGGCTGCCATATTAAATAATTGCAGAATAGTCAGAAAATATTTAGATATAGATGAGGATGAAGTAGCCACCCGTCATACACAAGCATAACCTTCCATACAGACATACACACTGCAGTTACATGGTCACGTACCCGTAAGTGTAGTATATTTATCAGCGCTAAAAGCTGAGAAAAAAAAAATATCTGGACTTGGCTAACGAGGTGACCGAAATGTGGGGGATGACGTCCACCGAAATCAATCCAATCGTTTTGTCAGTGAACATCTTATCCTAACCAGTCTGGAACAACATCTCAGACGGTTGGTATTCCGAGGCGGCTCACTCCCGGGAAAGATGCAGTGAGCGGTGCTCTTAGATACTGCCCGCATTGTACGCCGGTTTCTCTCCCTGGGACCCTGAACTCCGGCCGACTGTGCTTCTACCGGGGGTTAGTTTGCCATCTCCTCTCCTTAAGAGGGGAGATATAAATTTTGTAAAAATTTAAAAAATAATAATAAAATGAGTTACTTGGCAAGCCCTTCGAGCGCAGCGGCGAGGAGCGTGGAGTGCGGCGCGTGCTTGAGGACGCGGAAGTAGATGTGGAAGGCGGCGCGGGTCACCTCCGTCATGAGCCGCCGCCGCGCCACCTCGCTCTCCTGCGCCTCCGTCTCCAGCAGCTCGCGTTCCACTTCTTTTAGTTTTTTGGCTCGCTGTAATTTTTGTATCATTTTATATTGGGCTCGTACTACTTAGTTACTTCTTAATTTTTATACAAAGGAATACACTTTGATTGATTTTAACAGAAAAATCTTACTAATATTATAAAATGAGAGCGAGTTTATTTGTTTATTACTTTACAGCGCATTAGTTGCCTAACCACAATCGCTATAAAATTTCGTATACACGTACTATATGCGATGGAGAAGGAGGTCAGAAAACATTCCCATCATACGGACGGAGTCGCGGGTAAAAGGTAGTAGTTGATATTTTTGTCTAAACATGGAACAAATATTGACAAGAATTTCACATTGTTAGATTTTTTTTACGAAAGGTTTGCATAATAAGTACAAAACATGCAAAGCTGTCTTTAAAATCCCCAGACATAAAACTAATTTGGGGTTGCATGCTCCAGTCTCGAGGTTAATCAACACGTACAATTCCTGTAACGAGTCCCTCAATCTTGATATATTTCACGACCATCCCAAGTCATTCAAGAGGAAAATTCTAAAAGTTCTCTCGTAATACTACCATAATTTTTTCCACAACCAATAATTTTAATTCTGTGTGCACTGTTCTAATAATTGTATATTTTAAGTGTTCTTATGTTTGTTACTTGTATGTTTTTTTTTTATTGTTTTGTTGGTGTCAGTTTTGTTAATATGTAATCGATGACCTAAGAAAATGTTGTGTACATCTGTAATTGGTGTAAATGCAAGATGCAAGCCCTGTATATCAATTAATATTAATGTCTGTATTTACACTGTTGATGTACCATTTAAAAATAAAGAAAAAAACATTCCAAATAAATCAGCAAATATATTTAAGGTGATGATGATGATCATTACGAATAAACTTTTCTTTAAGTAGAAGATAATTGCATTTGTGCAAAGACAGAGGTCGTTTTTTATTTTATTTAAGTTATATTAGTTTCGCAATTTGATTTTCATCCTGCCATGCATTATATTATGCAATTATGATCAATTTGAGATAGTTTATTGATAAAATAAAAATGTTAAAAAAATGATCATTGATGCATTCAATAACCTTTTTCTCCTTCTTAGACAAGTTGACGATTCTCTTCTTGTGCTTCTGCTCCTGCCGCTTTTTGTGCAGCAGCTCCGCGTCGGCGTCCATGTCGACGTCGCGTATCCGCAGCGCTAGCAGGCAGCGGAGCGCCGCCGGCTGCAGCCGCTCACCGCGCCGGCGGACCAGCTGATTGATCAGCCGGACTATCTGCAATATAAATAATGTCATATTCTGATATTAAATAATTTATAACCTTGAGAAAAGGGAGATGGATTGTTAGTAATGGGGTCTAGTTTCCCCATTACTTATCTCGCTAGCTGGACTCTCGCGGCTCCCCTAGAAACCGTTATGTTTAATTTTAGGAGAATTCATTCCAATGGGCTCATGAAATGCCTTTTCATTCTCACCAGTATATTTTGTTGGCGCAGGTGGGGTTGTTATTTTATTATCACCCATTAAAAAAAAACCTTCCTTAGAAATGAGCTATCAAATGCTAAAAGAACGGTCGTCCCTCGAATTGGAGACCGGTAGACAGCAGAGGTCGTCAGTTCGGGGGCTGACCAGATACTCATGTGTTGCAGTATCCGGCCGTAGTACCTTCCTAATGCTCCTCAAATATTGCGTCTAAACTGCGTCCACCATGTACCCTCTTGTATAGGCATTCCGTCACCCGTATCCAATAGCGAGGACGTGATGCCTTTAATACTGTACCGCAAACCATAAAAAAATAATAAAAAATGCTAAAAGAACTCTTTAAAATCTGACTGGTAGTTCCAGAGATTAACGTGATAAAAACAATTTACATGCGATAGACTCACATTAAGCGAGTCCATTGTAAATAAATTTTGGCAAGGCAAGTCGTTAGTATTATATAAGAGTTACCGTAAGCGTGATGTCGCCTTTCTTGTCCTCGCCGAAGATGGTGGCGCAGCACTGGGTGACGAGGTCAACGGCGCGCGGGTCGCGGCAGCCCAGGAACGGCACCACGCTCTGCGCGATGTTGGTCGCGTAGTTGAAGTACGGCCGCGCCGCCAGCACGCCGCACATGCAGCGCAGCGACACCAGCGCCAAGCTCACTGACGCCTCGTCCACTTTCCTGCAAGGTTTATACCAGACCATCGTCACTAACTCACCAGGAATTAACCGAGATGGTTTCTAAGTGGAACCACGTGGAGAACGACCTGATTTGAATCGATGACCCTATTGCTACCCATTGTACCTTCAACTGCTAACAATCCGTTCTCCTTTTTTACAGTTATGTAAGCTAAGAAGCTGACAGTCCACTTGTTAGGGAGTAGACACCATTACCCATCAACACTTGCAAGAGAGGTTGCTAATAATTTGCCCCACTTTTAAGACTGTACAATCGTTTACACAAAATACTAGATTTTATTCACGACTTTATATTCACATTGAACGGGATAAAAAGCGAAGCAGTTGTATTTGCATGATTGTGTTTTTGTTAGAAGGCTAGGATATGGCAGTGAATTTACAGGATACAGAGGAATAACACCTGAGTCCTCAGGAATGGCAACGCATGAGCGGTATAATGGGCGAAACAGTATAGTCTGTTATGTCCATGGCACTGCTCATGTCTAATGGCGACGGTTACCACATTCCATCAGGTGTACCGTCAGCTTGTTCGCCATTCTGTGTTGCATAAAGAAAAGTAGTACTCTATAGCCATTTCCATCTTAAATCATATTTAAGATTATTCGCCACTATCTCTTTAAAAAACGATACCTATGTACTGGGAGTACATAGGTGTCGTTTTGTAAATATGTCTTTGCGCATAATTGGAAAGTCCCCTCGAATTCTGGGGTGGCCATAGCATGCATAATAAAATAAAATAGCCCAACACATATCACACAATATGAATATAATGAAAAGCAAGCTAACATCTCTATTCAGAAAATATCATAGAAAGCCCAAATTAAATGGCAAATGACATCTCATACCTAGTGTCCCCTTTCTTCCGGCGCAACACTGTAGCAGCTTTTTCCAGTCGTTGTAAATATCTTTTATAAAATTCCAGCAACTCTTTTTCATATTTGTACAAGGCGAGCGTGTCTTTCTTTACTGAAAATAATACAATTTAATTATTTGAACAATATTTTAGAATTATTTACAAGTTATGTAGAAATTTTATGCAAGAAGGTAGAAAAGAAGAATTCTATTGAATTTTACTTGAGACGTGAGATGTTATGTAGTTCCATGGTCAAGTCCGAACCGATTTTCACTACTCCTACAATCAACAGGGCTTCCCCATGTAGATCCTATTTTAAGTAGGGTTTCCTTTTGGTAATCTATGGGAGAAGCCTATGTTCAACAGTGGACAGGTAACGGCTGAGATGATGATGATGATGATGATGATGATGGATAAAACTGCCATTTTTCTTTGTAGAATAACAAATATATTGTTGACTATGAAATATGTAGTCGTGGGGTATCTATGAAACATCTCATAATTTATCAGTGCATTCACAATGCAAGTAGTTTTTTTTGCAGTGTGATACATACATGTATTGTTCCATGTACTCACATTTAACATTAGAATAATCCTGGTGCCGTATGTGGTAGTCTGGTAGGATATCTTTGAACACTTCATATGCGGAGAGCGTAGCCAATTTACGTACTGAATGCAAGTTCAGGGCACCATCCTTAAGCCTCTCTTCCATCAGATACAGTATGGGAAAGAAATTCTTCAACTGAAACATAAAAATTGATATTATTTCACAAAAAAAAATATATCAATAAAATTATTATCGATAATTAATTACTATTAATTAATTATTAAATTTGCTAATTAATATATTAAAATTTGCAAATTTAGTTATTTTGATTTAAAAAGTAAAGTACTGAAGCAATTTTGATGAAATTTCTATACAAAGAATCTGAAAATATATCACATACAAGCAAAATATATCTAAATATAAATTAATTTATTATTTTAATAAAAGTGGCAAATTTCTTGTGGAGTAACTGGAGAGCCCCAAACATCAGGTAAAAATTAATAAATTGGAATATATATAAAAAATAACCTTAATTTTTTTTCAGTTTTATTAGGGTTTCATTACAACATTTACTAATATTATAAATGTGAGAGTGAATTTAACATATTAAATGTTAACTTATGCATGCATATGCATCTTAACGAATCAACAAATTTTTACAAAATTTAGTATTTGAGATTAGAAAAGACATAGGTTACTTTTATTCTGATTAATAATCATACCCCAAAGCTACGAGTAATTATTAGTAACAAATATTGTGAAGCAATTTGTTTGAATAATAAATAAAATACTTCATACTTTCTTCTCAGGACTTTCCAGTAGAGATGAACACAATGCACCAATCCTTAGTTTATCATGTTGTAATTTGTCTCTCCTGGCTGCCATCAGTTGAACAGCAGTTACCACTTCATGGTCTGATGACTCATTCTCCTCAGCCGTGCCCTCTAACCCAGAGTCAGAATCCGATTCTTGTGGTTCCACTTTTTCTGTACTGGTTTTGCTGGCTTTTTCATTTCCTCTTCAGATTCTGATTCTGTGTGTGTGTGTAATTTTAGAAAGAAAAATGTTTTAAATTTCATATAATTTTTTAGCATAAAAATTACTTGGTACCCTATCTTGTCCTAATATTTATAACAAGGTAAGTTTCTAAAGATGATTCTATGTTTAAATTTTGGCAATAGCTTAAAGATTGAATAGATTTGAATGAAATTTGTACCATATCCTGTGCTTCTTATCATAATGGGTTTAGTTGACTAAACTAAAGTGGTTTCAAAGTACTTACTTTAGTTTTTTTTTTAAATTATCAACCCCCAAATTAGTCAAAACATGTGGTAATATATGAAAAATAAAAAAAAAGAGTATCATTTTTATTTTTGAAAACTATGAAACTATAAATTACACTCGAATTGTCTATGATGAACTATGAGGGAATTTATGTTTAGCAATGGATAAAAGATGAGAATGATGGTATTTAAATCTGACAATAGCTGATATGACAAGTCTGATAATGTTTTATTGTAAAATTGTTTGTTACAATTAGTAACAACAATATATCTACCTTCATACTCTTCACTCTGTTCCATTAAACCATGTTTAGTTTTAATTGGCAACAGTGGTCTCATCTTTTTCGGAGGTCTTTCAGATAACTCCTTTTCATATTTATCTTCTATTTCACTATCAGAGTGTACACTCTCTGCTCCGCTGTCACTGCCGGGTGGGACGAATTTTGGCATACGGCCACCCTTATCTTCTTTTTACGTTTTGCTCTGTAAGAAAAGAGAAAAAATACATACTTATGAAATCCTTAATAAGGTAGTCAGAGGCATTTGTTGTGGTAAACACTGTAAGCCAGAATGATAAATAACTTACCACACAAAATACAAAAGAATGTATATTGGAGAATGCATTACAAAAGCAGTTTTATCTAGCAGTTTGGGACTAGATGGCATTGTGAAATATGTCCAGTGACATAAAGATATTAAACAACAAAATAAAAACATTAGACAAACCTAGTAAAGAGTACATACAAACAAACAAACTTTAATTATATATAACTTACTCATACTTTATTTTTATATTTCAGTGAAATACCTCCTAAGTACGGCCTAAACTAGGTACAACATAACAATATTGAACCAATTATTATTTATACAATAATAAAGCCTTTATTGCTGAAAGTATTAAATTATTTTTTTTCTTTTAACACTATTTATACTAATCTGCATTTCCAGCTTGTCCTTTGACATAGGCCTCCTGAAGATACCTTATTTAAATATATTAATTTATTAAATCTATTAATTATATAATTAAGAATATTTATATAAATTTGCTTAAAAAAAAAGTTACACTGACCTGTTTACCTCTTCCTTTTCAGGCACATTAGACAACAGTTGTGGCTGTTTCGCAATCCGACTGAGTATGTACTTTTGCTCCTCATCATCTAACATATCTGCCCACTCGTCACCGGATTCTGACTCACTAGCACTGCTATATTCTACAGGCTTCTGTGATGGCGGTTTCTGCTTCTGAACTTTATTTTTGTGCCGCTGCAGTTTTAATTTTCCTTGCTTCTTCATCTTGTTGGTTGTCTGGTTATTCCTTTTCACTTTGCTAATTTTTGGTTTACCTTTTTTCTGCAAATTTAAATTTGTTGGTTAGTTTATTGTTACCTTCCGAAAATCGTAAAATCTCTAGATATATTTCACGTAGTATACTTACAGCCATTTTTTAAATTTAATACAGGATTTTTTATGAATTAAAGAATGTTAGCTATAATTATTACTTTCGTAATAATTAAAATAAAAAGAACGTGGCTTTCAGACACAATGTTAAGAAATGTCAAAACAATAAAAACACAAAAATGATATGTGAAGATTGATGACAATTGAATGAGGTCGAACGTCAAATGAAATCTTGTTTTGTCGTAGATTAAGAATAGTACCAGCGATATGTCAATAAAGAAGATAATGTTGTAATAAATTAAATTAAATTAAATTTTATACACATTGGCTGTAACAATTAATTCTTTTCAATATGTAGTAGACGTAATGATTACTTGCTATTAACTGAGCTTAATGCTTTTATTAAGCCATACAACCTGATCATCAGAAAATATTTTTAACATATATATTAAATTTCTGAACGCAATCAAACTTTCTAAAGAATGACGTTAAATGTCAGTAAAGTTTACAAGAGCATTCCAGACAAATTATCTTTTTGAAGATTAGGCAGCATGG